>NC_134862.1:72766937-73064437 GCF_049852395.1 Peromyscus maniculatus bairdii | reverse complement strand
ATTCCCCATGTATTGGATTGGAGCAATGTTTGATTGTGCTTAACTTTTTGTACCCTAAAGATAACACAGTTGGAGGCTGAATGAGCTATGTCATTAATGAATGGGCACACGTTTTCATAAAGAAAGTAAAGTATATTAAAGTAGATGTGCCAGGTATTCAGTGCAATGAGAATTTTTAGAATAATTTGCTTTCTCTGCCTGAGATTTAAGAGATATTAATCTGATGAATCCCTTGACATGAAGTAATGTGGCAAAATGCATATTAGATTATGATTTACATTTTAAACTACAAAACACAAGTATTAGTAGTGAAATGAAAATAACTCCAGCAAATATAAACTCTGATTATGTTCTCAACAGGAAGGAATTTAGGATAATCTATAAATATTGTCGATATACTAAACAAAACTGGTATATTTAGTTATGTTTTTGTAGTTTTGGCATGTCACTGGCTTCTAGGGAATTCCCACTGGGCATCAATTAACTGACTGAATAAAGTATGAACAACATTTTGTTATTTAAAAAAGGAAGAATAAAAACAAGCAGTTATAGCATTGTGCCAAATTGTATATTCAATATTCTAGGCATCTCAATTCTTGTCAAGGTAATCTATCCATTTAATGTGTTGTCAAGTAAGCATAGGAAAAGACTGGTATAAATTGTCAGAATGATTACAAAGATTTTGGGGGTGGGGGAGTGGATAAGCCTGTTTGTGTGGTGACTAACAATGCCTCCAAAAAGATGTGACAAGGAAAAGGAGTAAGGAGAACTGTTTGAGAGGTCTGAGTTCCATTAGAGGTAAAACAATTTAGTGCCTGGGTGGCAACAAAATGCAGCTGTAGGGCGGAGGGACCGCAGCTGCTGCATGTGAGGAAGAGAGCATCAGCCACCGCAGTGAAGGGCTAGAGGCAGTCTAGACGCCCAGTCACTGGGGAGGCAATCAGAGGATTGAGTTAGGGTCCCTCCTCACACTACACATATATTAATTTTGGATACATATTTTTAAATTAAAGAAATAACAAAATAAAGGAATTAGAGATTATGAATTATCTAATCTTTGAGTGAGACATTTTAAAAATAACACTTTACCATAAAACAGAAGGTTTAAAATGCTGAGGTGTTTTTTGTTTTGTTTTTTCGAGACAGGGTTTCTCTGTGTAGTTTTGCACCTTTTCCTGGAACTCACTCTATAGCCCAGGCTGGCCTCGAACTCACCAAGATCCACCTGTCTCTGCCTCCTGAGTGCTGCGATTAAAGGCATGTGCCACCATCGCCTGGCTTAAAATGCTGAGTTTTGAATGTAATTTATGCCAAGAAGTTCCATACACAAAGTTGAAAGGCAAATGAAAAACGGGAAAAAGTCGATTACACACACATGCACACATATGCACAAACATACACACATGTACCCTCTCCAAACCCAAAACATAGGGAATGCTCCCTATGGCTAAACAAACTGCTGAAAAATTTATTCCAAACCAAACCAACCAAATAAATCTAAACCATTCATATACATATGTGAAAAAGTTCAACCGGACTCTCAGTCATAGAAGCATACACTGAAAAAGGAGATGGATCCCCTTCAAAAGAAACAAAAGTATGCTGGAATGTCATCTTATAAAAGTTTCTGGACTGGGGTTAGGGTTAAGATTAGACAAAAAGTTTCTGGAAAATAAAATGCTTTCATACATCAATGTGTATGCATGTAATTGATATATATTTGGGGACAGTAATTTGATAACACATAAATGAAAAATTAGTCATATACCTATCAGTTTCACCAGCAGCAATATATATAACAAGAAATAAATAGATAGCAAAAAAGCATATAGGTAAACACATAAAAGAGCCTATCATACAGCTCTTAATACCAGAATATGGAGTCAAACGTTTAAAACATACAAATTGAGTCTGTAAGTTATGATGAAGTCACACAATAAACATCACACAGATGCTGATGTCCAGCCCATCTTCAAACTATGGCTTTCCCTAACAACATTCTGCTACAACAAGAAAGGCCCAAGGGGACCTTCCAGTCTCACACCACACTCTTTCACTAAAAACCATAAGTGGTTTTTAGTTGTCTCAAAGAAAATTAAAATTCCGTAGTGACTTCCTAAGACTTTGTAATTTGATTTTAATTTCTGTTTTCAAGGGCACTGCCCCAACAAGGCTGAGGTAAATCCTCCATCTTAGCTCATCACCCTTCCCACACCCAAGCATCTTCCTTACAAAAGTACCTCCCAGAACATTTCCCTTTATTTCCAGTTGACAGCTTCTATAGCTCAAAAGAAACATCGGAGGAGCCTACCCTAAACAGCCAGCTTGGGGCTTTTTTTCTGAAACCCTAGAAACATGTTTCTGTTGTTTGCTATGTAGATAAAGTGCGTTTTAGTATTTACCGCTTACCCAGTAAAATTTGAAGGTCTTCAGCATCAGGAAAAGTGCGTAGACTATTCTTCTGTCAGCCTTGACCTAATGCATAGAAGCAGTTTGGTAAGCATGCATAAAAGAGTTAATCAATGCTTGGAAATATTCACGAGTCCACAGAGAGCAGGTATTAGTCTATTCTCATCAACAATCAAAACTGAGGAAACAGCAATTCTCCCATACAGGAAAACACAAAACATTGAATAGTGGCATTAAAAAAAATCCCTCCAGCAGGAGCCAAACTGCTTTTTGTCTTGATGCAACTCAGAAAAAGGTTTAAAAAAAAAAAAAAAAAAAAAAAAAAAAAAAAAAAGGCAGCACTAATGAGTGGAAATTTGAATGAAGAAGTGTGTCTTATGAGGGGCTGTTGTGACTAGATCACATTTTAAACTCTGTTAGAAGTGCCATACTTTGGTTTTCTTTTGTGTGTTGGTTTTTGTTGTTTTGTTTTGTTTTTTGTTTTTGCCTTGAGCAATACACACAATGTGAGGATCCCAAGTGTTAGCACCAAGGACCTGACGCTTTCAGATCCTCCCCTTGCACTGAGGAACCAACATCACCCAGGAGTAAGTACTGTCGACTGTTACCCTAACTTCTGATCATTAATCTCTCTTGGCTAAATATCAGGTCTGCTTAAATCCCACTCTCTTCTCCTCCTCCTCTGGGTCTTTCCCCTTACAACTGGACACAGCTGGGAGAAAAAAAAAAAAAGATCTACAGATCCTTGTTCACTAGTTGCCTTTCAAGTTCATAACTACTAGTGTTAAGTATTTCTCTCAATGCTGTCTGCTAATCAGCATACATTTCCCAAGGTCCGTTTATTAGCCTACTTTTTAAAGATACTGCTCCAAACCATTCCTGTCTCCTCTGATCCCCATGACCCTCTCCACTGCCCTTATTCTTAAGTGATGACCCTGCTTCCTGTATATCTAAGAAAACAGATGCACTAAAACAGAGCTTCTATACCCCTTCCCATCCGACCTGGCCTTCATTACCCACCCCTGTCCCATGCACTTTGTGATTCCTATTGTTGCCAAGGATACACCGTATCTGTGTCTCTGTGAGGCCAACTCCGCCACTTAAGCTCTGGATATAACCAACTTTTGGCTGTTGCAGACCATGGCCCTGGCAGTTACCTCTCTCTATCCTTTCTGTAGGATTGATTGTCTATCAGCAGGCAACATCCTGTGTTTTATTTTCTTTTACATTTTAGGGCATGCTTCTCCAGATTTCATTTCTTCTAGATATCACTTCACTTCTCTGTTCATTTTTAGGGAAAAAAAATAAATCACTCAAACTAGTAAGTTACATGTGTTTTCTATTTCCCGGTTCTCCACTCCCAGATTCTTCTGAACATCCATTCTGATCACTCCACCAAAACTCTTTATGGCAACATCACCGCTGACCTCCACTTTGCTAGATCCAGTGGTATTTGCCTTGCTTGGCTAACTGACAGCATTTGATACCATTCATTTAACAGCCTTCTTTCTCATTTCTTCCACACACTCATTAAATCCCAGGCTCCTTTGCAGTTCAGAAGTACGCTACCATTTGCTACCTAATGACAGAGTACAGGTTTTTATCAGACCTTTATTAGGATAAAAGTGATTTCCTTCCCCCATGGGGCACAGTTTTATTTCCAGTCTGAATGTACCACATCATTCTTCGGGTTTCTTGGGTATCCTCTTCCTATCAGTTATCTGCCTAGAAAGCAAGGTTATTAAAACTGCTTCATTTCTTTCTAAATAAGTGTGCTGGGTTTTGATGACAAATTCCGTATAATGGAGAGATGTAGGAGAGGGACGACACCTGTAGCAGCTGCAGTATTCCTTTTATTTTATTTCGTTTGTTTTGTTTTGAGACTGATTCTCCATAAGTATTCTTAAAACAGGATGGGAATGGTATTTTGGCCTAAATTAAGGATAATTTTAAATGAAGACAAAAATATTTGAGATAATAAATAGCCCTGGAAAACTTTTGAGTAAAGGAGTGATATGCTAAAACCCTAATTTTTTCCTCAGGAGCTTGGTATTTCTCCAACAGTCTCCTAGGAGAAGGCTGCTTTGGAGGAACCATAACACAAGTAGCAAGTTCTGTGTAAAATGTCCTTCAGAAAGTTATTCCATTATGTCACCACTTTTATAACTACCTTATAAAAATATCAGGAGCCCTCTTATCTATCTTATTGGTGGAGTATTGTGAGATTGTACTAAATTTATGGTGTATCTTATACCACAGGAGGCAAGTTAAACATCAATTTCTTTCGTATGCTTTGTTTTGTATGTTGTATGTTTTTCTTATGTATATTTTAAAAATCTAATACACGTGTATGGTTTGGTATTTTCTTCCAGAATTATGATGAAATGTCGTGTATACTCACTTTGGCGATTATAGTCTTTGAAAATGGGAAGCTGTTGAACATTTTAATCAGGAAAGAGGTGGGATGCAATTGACACTAGGAAAACTGTTATCTTGTGATATGGGTTGCATGATTGACATTAGGATAAATGGGGCAATCTCTGATTAGAGAGAGATAAACAAAGGAAGCAATTGACTTATTATTGGCAGTAACAGTATTCAAAATTTTGTTTTAGTCAAATATGGAAACAAAAAGAAGTATAAATTACAAATGATGTCTTTAAGGGTAAAATCCTTGATGTGTATAAAATCTCAATAATTGTGAGGTAAATGAGAAAAAATACCAACACTTGACCAAAGCAATCACTAGACAAAACTTCGCCATTCTATGAGAGTGTGCACAGTTACAAAGGACAAGAGTTTGGACAAGGACTTGCGTCTGTCTGGCCTCTCTTTCTGTGTTCTATCCTTCACACTCCATCACCTCCTCCTTTTGTGGCCTCTTACATTGGTTTGCTGCTGCCGCCTTTGAGATCCTCTTAGGGACTAAGCATCAAGAAAAAGCCACAGCACCCCAAGTGAAGATGCTGTCAAATAAAACCAGCCTGTAAGGTTTCTCCAACTTTCCCTGGAACTTTCGTAGTCATTCCAGACCCTTAGTCTGATAGATCAAAATGAGCCTGGGGCTAAAATCCATTTGGATACATCATAGTCATTTCTTATAAGAAACAAAGCACTTTACATATTGATCTGCAAGGGAAGTAAAAGAACTCAAGAGTTCATGCTCAAAGTTCATTATGTGCCTTATAGAAAGGGCAGCTTTGACTTTGAATTTGGGGTGTAGATAGCTTTGTAAAAGAGTGAAAACTGTTTTGTTTGTTTGAATTTAAAGTACTAGAGTCAGTAAGATGGTTCAGTAGGTAAAGGCACGATTTATGCCTTTATTTTATTGTTGCCAAGCCTGAGTGAGCTCAGTCCCCATAATCCACATGATATGAAGGGAGAACTGACTCCTATAAGTTATCCTCTGAGTTCCACACAGTGCCATGGCACAAAAATAAAAAAAAAGTACTAAACTGAGTTAGACTGTTTAAAAAACAACACCAAGGCTAAAAAAGCCTGTTCCTTCCTGGTGCTACCAGGTAGGCCCACTCCTTCCATCTCCAGGGGCTCACCAGGATCCTCTGGCACTTCCTTCTCCCATTCCTCCAGCTAGATCAGTTCCTTCTCACTGCTTGGGCCCATGCAGATCCTCTGAGGCTCCCTACCCGCAACCCCTGAGCCACCAGCCAGGTCTACTTCTTCCAAACCTAAAGGCTTGCCTGAACTCACCTTGCGTGTTCCACCAAGTAGACCTGCTTCTCCTTCCCTTAGACCCACCAGACTCCTGTGAGATTTTCTCCTCCTGTGACACCACAGAGATACACTCTTTACTACCCCCAAAGCTGCCCTGCTCATGCAGGATTCCCCTTCCCCTGCACCACCAGCTTGGTCCCCTCTGTCCTACCCTAATGGTTCATTTAATCCTTTCCTAAACCTCCGGTCAGGCCTGCTCTTCCATGTCCTTAGCCCACCCTCTCACCCCTTGTCTGGTACATCCCTCCCTGCCTGAGCTAGGCTCTGCTTCTTCCCATCCCATAGCCAATCCAACTCCCCTGTGGTCTTATATTCCTGAGCCTCTGGTAAGAATCCTCTGCTACACACTATAGATCTCCTGGCTCCTCCAGGAACCCCCAGTCCCTCCCACACTATTCCTTCCCACGCTATAAGCTTTTAAGAAGTTCCTGTCACAATAGCCTCAAAAATATCTTGGAATAAATCTAACCAAGCAAGCAAAAGACCCATGTAATGACAGCTTTAAGACATTGAAAAGAGAATCTGCAGAAAATGGAAAGGCCTCCTATGCTCATGAAGTGGTAGGATTAATATTGTGAGGATGGTCATCCTACCAAAAGCAATCTATAGATTCAATGCAGGTCCAACCAAAATTTCAATGTACTTCTTCCAAGAAATTGAAAAAATCTTAAAATTACCATGAAAACACAAAAAGACCCAGGATAGGAAAAACAACCCTAAACAATTAACAACCCTGCTAGTGGTACCATTATCCCCCTTTTCAGATCATGCTATGGGGCTATCATAATAAAAAATTATGGTAATGACATAAAAACAAACACATTGGTTAATGGAAGAGAATTAAGCCCCCAAATATATACATGACAGCATTTTCAACAAATAGTGCAAGTCAAAATTGGATAGCTACTCATAGAAAAATTAAATTAGACCCTTGTCTCTCACCTTGCACAAAAGTCAACTCAAAATAGACAAAGGCCCTCAACATAAGGCCTGATTCCCTAAATATGACAGAGGAGAGGATAGAGAATATGTTTCAACTTAATTGTACAGGGAAGGACTTTTGAATATGATCCTAGTAGCATGGGCATAAGACCAATAATTGGCAAATGGGACTTTGGAAAACTAAAATGCATCTGTACAACAAAGGAAAAATGCACTCACAGAACGGGGAAAAAAATCTTTACCTGCTGTATATCTGATAGAGGGTTGGTGTCTAGAGTATACAAAGAAATCAAAATACTGCCAAGAAAACTAAACAACCTAATTTAAAATTGGGGCATGGAACTAAACAGAATTCTCGAAAAAGAAAGAAAGAAAGGAAGAGAAAAAGGGAAATACAAACAGCTGAGAAATATTTTTTTTAATGTTCAACACTTTAGCCTCCAGGAAAACACAAATTAAAACTATTTTGAGATTTCATCTTACCCCACTCATAGGTTTAAGATTTAAAAAAAAATAATGACAACAAATTCTGGCACAGATGTGGAGAAAGGGAAACATTCATTGTTTGTGGGAGTGCAAACTGGTCCAGCCACTATCGAAATTAGTGTAGAGTTTCCTCAAAAAGCTATACATAGTTCTACCCTTTTATCCATTTATACTACCTCTGGCACATTCCCCAAGGACTCCATATTCCTACCACAGAGATATTTGTTTGTCTATGTTCATTCCTGCTCTATTCACCATTACCAGGAATTAGATGGCCTTGACTAGAAAATGAAAATATGGTACATATACACAATGGAACATTATTCAGCTGTAAAGAAAAATGAAATAATACAGGTAAATGGATTGAGGTGAAATAATCATTCTGAATGAGGCAGCTTGGAACCATAAGGCAGGAAACTACTAAGATGTCATGGGTGGGGAACTTAGAGGAAAGAGGGCTAGAATACAGGTGGTATGAAGGGAGAAAGGGCAAAACTGGAACAGGGGTGATGTGGGGGATGGGAGAGCAGAGTAGAGAAGAGAGCATGTGGAAGGAAAACTAATGTCACAAAGACCTCTGAAAATACCATGTAGAGCTGGGCTCCGGTGGCACAAGCCTTTAATGCCAGCGCTCAGGAAGCAGGGCCAGGTGGATCTCCGTGAGTTCGAGGCCAGCATGGTCTACAGAGCGAGATCCAGGATAGGCACCAAAACTACACAGAGAAACCCTGTCTTGAAAAACCAAAAAAGAAAATACCATGTAGAAACCTACTACTGTAGAAGCTTCCTAAAATGTACACACATATAAAATGAATTTAAATTTTGTTACCATATAAGAAGGGGATATCCTTCAGACACCATAGACTATCAAATAAAAAGCCCAATACCAAGTATAGGTTATCACTTTTTGAATTCTTGATCCATATGGTCTCATAGACCTCCCTCCTTAAATATAGCATAGGCTATTGTAATTGCTCTTGGTTATCCTTCAGAACTTGAAGGTAAGATCCCATCACTGAAGACAACATGTACTTGAGTTATAGGAAGGACATGGAGAAATCAAGCTGGTACCAACCAGGAAGCTTCATCCCTACTGGATAGCTTTTATAGTGCTATAAGGTTCTATGCACACTATTGGGGGGATAAAAGTAATAATAGGCTTATCCAGTATGAACTCTAAACTATAGTATGTAACTGTAATAACTGGCCTGGTTAGATATGCCTTATTGGAATAAATGTTATGGGAGTAACCAACCACTTTCTGAGTGGATTTAATGTCTATTTCACAAGACAAAACTCATGCCTGGTATCATTAACTTGGCCAAAACCCCATGATTGGTTATGCCAAGGGCCCTGGGGGGAACCCAATTTGATTATTCTGCTAAATGGACATAGTAATAAAGTACCCCCTAAGCTCTATTTTTAAGTCCATAGATTAGTTCATCTCTCAGTCTTCATCAGAGAAGCTTCTTTTTGCCGTAGATGGCAGTGAATACTGAGACCCGTGACTAGTCAACATGCAGAGAATAAAAGACTTTCGGATGACCAACTACAAATAGGACATCTACATCACATCCTTCCTCCAAGGGCTCAGCACTCACCCTGGAAGGGGAGGCAGAAAGATTGTAAGAGCCAGAGGATGTGGGTGTCTTCAACAAAATGGAGTCATTGCACACATGAACTCAAAGTGACTGTGACACCATGTGCAAGACTTGCGCAAGATGAGGTCAGCCAGAATCCCACATGGACAGGAAAGGACTCATGAAGTCCTATTTTTATTAATTAATTAATTAATTAATTAATTGTAGCTAGAGTTTTCCTGCCTTGCCCACAGTCAGGACAAATCTTTGTCACCCGCCAGTCCCACAGCTTCTCAGACCCAACCAAGTAAACACAGAGACTTATATTGTTTAAACTGTTTGGCCATGACAGGCTTCATGCTAACTGTTCTTATATCTTAAGTTAATCCATTTCTATAAATCTATACTTTGCCACGTGGCTTGTGGCTTACCGGCATCCTCACATGCTGTTTGTCATGGTGGCGGCTGGCATTGATTCCCTCTGCCTTCCTGTTCTTTCTTTTCTCCTCTCTGTTAGTCCCGCCTATACTTCCTGCCTAGCCACTGGCCAATCAGTGTTTTATTTATTAACCAATCAGAGTAATTTGACATACAGACCATCCCACAGCAATTTATCTATCTATCTATCTATCTATCTATCTATCTATCTATCTATCTATCTATCTATCTATCTATCTATCTATCTATCTATCTTTTTGTTTTTCGAGACAGGGTTTCTCCGTATAGCTTTGGTGCCTGTCCTGCATCTTATTCTGTAGCCCAGGCTGGCCTCAAACTCACAGAGATCCTCCCGGCTCTGCCTCCCAAGTGCTGGGATTAAAGGCGTGCACCACCACCACCCAGCGTTGTGAAGTCCTATTTATAGCTGAGGAGCTATTGGCAATTAATGGCTATTCCGAGAGGGAAAGTCAGTTTTCTTCAAAAATGTGGCCCCTGCGAGGCTGTTCATGCCCAGTAGATCGTCCTATTTCACTGCATGTACAGGCAGTACTAAGTAGACTCAGTGGCTTTGAAAAAAAGCACACAAAGTTTGCAATGAAAAGTGATGGTAGTATATAGAGGGATTTGAGGGGAGAGAATAGGAGGTGGATTTCATCAAAACATTATATGTGTGTATGAAATTCTCCAACAACAATTTTTTTATTCTTTATTTTCTTGAGACAGACCTCATTATGTAGCCCCACCTGTCCTGAAATCTACTATGTAGACCAGGCAGGCCTTGAACTCACAGAGACTCACCTATCTTCCCCCTAACCCCCAACCCCGTGTGCCACTATGCCCAGCTTCAAAAATTAAAAAAAATTTACCAACAGTTAAAAGTGTCTGTAGAACACTTTTATTTTAAATTATTAAAATGAGAATTTGAAGATATTTAGCTGATGAAAACCCTTTTAAGACCATCTTGTCATTGTCTTAATTAGGAGTTTTATTGCTGTGAAGAGTCACCATAACCACAGCAACTCTTATATTAAAGAAAATATTTCATTGGGGTGGCTTGCTTACAGTTTTAGAGGTTCAGTTCATTATCATCATGGTGGGGAGCATGGCAGCATGCAGGCAGACATGATACTGGAGAGGAAGCTGAGAGTCCTACACCTTGCAGACAATAGGAAGTTGACTGAGACACTGGGTGATAGCCTGAGCACAGGAAATCTAAAAACCTGCCCTCACAGTGACACACTTCCTCCAACAAAGCCATACCCACTCCAATAAAGCACACGACCTAATAGTGCCACTCCCTATCAGATTATGGGGGCCAATTACATTCAAACTATCTATTTATTTCAGGGTAGTAATAGTCATCTATTTCAGGGTAACTTCAAACTCATTGTGTAGCTGAGGATAACCTTAAATTTAGATCCTCTTTTCTCTACCATCCAAGTACTATGTTTACAGATGTGAGTTGGAAGGCTTTTGTTAATCAATGAGCCAGCTTTACACCTGGCTGAGATCCTGTTACCCAATGACTTGTAGCTTGGCTACCTAGGATGTTGCCCACAAACCAGGACCACTGGATCCTCTTGGAGCCTATTAGAAATGCAAAATTTCCTTTTGTCTCCTAGCACCTAGAAGAATGCTTCTCTGATAGCAGGTGTTCATTAAACACTCAATGAACTAAAGAATTAACATGTTCCAGAAATCAGTACTTCTGCCAGCCAATCTCTCAATACCCCCATGTCTACTCCTGTAGCAGTCTGATGAAAATCCATTTACAGGTAGACATAAGGACAACTGTTATCTCCTAAGATGTCTCTCTCCTTTCTCTGTTCTAGTAATGTCCCAACAATGCCCTTATTTGCTAGTCTTCCCTTCCTTTTCCCTTGTTTGCTTGCCTATGTGTGTACCAGGAAATGAGTCATCTTTCCTAATGAAATCAAATCTCTACTCTTTGGGGTTGGCAGTGGGATAACGGAAACCATCATTGAGATAGGAAGAAAAGTACCCTCCTAAAGTTCCAAGTATGAGATTGAAGTAACCTGTCTTCAGTCTACAGCTCCTCACAAAGCATCCTGTACTGGACAAAGCCATACCCTCCCCATTAAACATAGTTTCTGGAACTCTTCAGTCAAAAGAAAAGTTATCAGCTTTCCAGTTTCTGCTTCTATTTCTGTACAAAAATCACTCACATGATCATGCCCAGATGATTGATGCTGGAAGTTATGTTCCTTTCCTCATATTTTTGTTTCTGTACATGCCATTACATGATTTCACTCTCTAGCTCAACAAGATGGCTTGATCAGAAACTTGCACAACGTTTTAGTTCTATTACTCACAGCTGTGACATAACAGGCAAATGTAACTAAAAGAAGGAAGGCTTTATTTTGGATCACAGTTTGAGATGGGTTAGTGCATCGTGTTGAGGACAGTGTGATAGTGAAAGGCTCTCCAGCTGTGGTGGCTGGAGCATGAGAACGCTGCTCATATTACATCTGAGCCAGGGAGCAGAAAGATGAACTGGGCCAATCAGCTCATGCATCTTTCATTTCCTTCAGTCCAGGATCCCAGCCCACAATCAGTTCTTCCCTCTGCAGCTAAACCTCTTTAGCGGCTATCCTCACAGACATCCCCAGAAACATGTCTTTCAGATGAGTCTAAATCCTGTCAAGTTGGCCATGGAGATCAAACATCACACATAATACATGAAACGTCTTCTTTTCTATATCCAACCTAGATAGGTAGCTCTTCCCAAACACAAGAATGTATTCATGTTTGTAACCCAGTTTTAGGTTCAGTGTCTGATACATAAGTTGATACTTAGCGGGTGATTTTTTTTTTAAACATTCATGACTCATCCCACAAAAATATAAGGTCCTAAAACAGCCATAAGTTTGACCTAAATTTGCAAAGGATAATGAGTATATACTTTCACTTTTCCGTCCTGAGGATTCATCTTTTGTTTTCAGTCCCCAGGCTTCAATCCTGCAAGTCAAGTGCTCTATCAGCTGAGCTCTGTCCCCAGCCCTCAGCGCACTCTTGAGAGTGCTAGAATGTAAACTTAGAACACTGGGGCAACCTATGTGCTGGGTCTGCCTTGGGCCAATTGGAATGTAGGTTATTCTAGGCATAAAAATCTAGGTGTATCGGTCTCTAATACAAAACTCCCACTGAGATGATAAGCAAAGGTGCAGAGGGGTCCCTTGGGCTGACTTAAGTGCTTCTTGATGGGGTCTTGCTAACCCCCTCTCCCTTGTTTGTCTCCTATTCATTGAGCCATTGGTAATCCCAAACTATCTTTTGTTTAAAAGTCCAGATATTAGCCGGTTGTGGTAGCACACGCCTTTAATCCCAGCACTCTGGAGGCAGGAGCAGGAGGATCTCTATGAGTTGGAGGCCAGCCTGGTCTACAGAATGAGTTTTAGGACAGCCAGAGTACACAGAGAAACCCTATCTTGAAAAACAAAACAAAACAATCAAACAAAATCCAACTATTGTGTGGATTCCAGTCAACCTCTTGGTTCTCTAATTACTGGCTCTTCTATCTTAGGCTAAACCATCTTACCTTTATCAGCACTTCCCGCTACTCTGTTTGTTTGCTTGAAGACAGGGTCTCACTATTCAGCAGTGGCTAGCCTGTAGCTCACTATGTAGACTAGGCTAGGCTCCACTCACTAGTGCTTGGATTAAAGGTGTGCATCTCAATGCCTGGCCTCATTGTAAACTTTAATTAATAAAACCCACATCACCCTCTATCATTCTTCATTTCTTCCTTTTCCCTTCTGTCTTATTTAGTCTGTTTGGTCTTTGGCTCTTTGTGTATCTCTCCTCTTCTGGGAAACTATGAGTTCAAAGCTGTTAGTTATCTACTGTTCTGTTTCTCCTTGTTGAATACGTCACCCTTTATGAATTAAACTTGACAAAGTCCCTTGATTAACAAAGGAAATGCACATGTCACAGTAAAACATGACACATAGCACAGATACGACTGGGGACATGTCTGCTCATTGTTCTGCTTTTATGAAAGGCTCACAAGAAATGCAGCAGGACTGGAAGTGTTGACTTCCTATACAGAACAAGGGCAAACATCTCTCACGAGAAACACAGGTCATTAAGTGACATTTCTGAGGATTGACATTGTCGACTCTAGATCCAGGCAATCCTCAGAGAATTCTCGATAGAATGAGAATGATTGCAGATGTCAGAAGAAGCTAGAGTTGTTTGGTTACAAAGGGAAGAGTGCCTAGACCAACGGTCTCCTAGGGTTGAGGGAACTTATTTCTCCCTAACTACTCCAGAAAAATGTATGCATTATGTAGGTTAGAGTAGCAGGCTCATTCAGGAAAAACTATGAGAAAAAGTATTAAAATTGAGCTTCTTGAAGTTGTTTCATTGTTTAATTTGATACAATAGACTAAAACATCTACAAGATAATCATAAATGATAGCAAATTAAGAGAGAGAAAACGGTCTAACAGTTTAAATCTGATCTAACTTTTCTCTTTATATTGAACCATTTAGGAGTCAAGATAACATTCTGAAGTTTGGGGTAGGGAAGCTATACAAGACATCATCTCCCATTTGGGGAAAATGAAAAGCAGTTAAGAATGTGGTTATTTTAATGCTTAATATTCAGGCATGGATGCATTTCCTGTTAAAGGAGACGAAATGGAAGTGTTGGAAATATCAGTACCACCCTTCCTAGAAATGTTCCTCTGTGTTT
Organism: Peromyscus maniculatus bairdii; assembly: GCF_049852395.1. Classification (NCBI taxonomy): domain Eukaryota; kingdom Metazoa; phylum Chordata; class Mammalia; order Rodentia; family Cricetidae; genus Peromyscus; species Peromyscus maniculatus. The sequence goes on along the minus strand of NC_134862.1, from coordinate 73,050,128 downwards.
TCCAGAGGTGAGAAAATTGTTCTTATTGTGAAAATCCTGAAGGAGTTTGAGTTCAGCAAAGCAAACAGGAAATAAAGTTCTGTTTGTGGAAAGCTCAGGAAACAAAAGCAAATCCCTAAAAAATGTGCCTCATGTTCAAGATTCTCAGATAATGGGAATGTGGTGTGCCAGTGCACTGACCAAATTTCTAGATGTAAAATATTTTCCCCCACAAGTTCTACAGGCTTTCATGCTCTGTAAAATAGATCCAGAATCTAGTGCATGGAAATTTCTAGAAGCTGCATCTCTGGATTCTTTTAGAGCATAGGGCAACTTCTCTGTGGAGCTGACTTATAACCCAAGTTATGATGGCAATGTGTGTGTGCTTTTACCCAAAGAAAAGTCCTCAAGCTGAGATCTGGATATTCTGGCAAAGCACTGGGTTCACGGTGTCACACTTTCCTTGCCATTCCTGAACGAAACACTTTGGAGGGTACTACAAAGCAACGACACACTTATTCCTCTCCAAGCTCATTCTCTGGTCAGGAGCAGGTCTTTACCAACTCTGCAGCCCACAGCACATGTTAGCTATTGCATGTGTATTAGCTACTTGGGTAAGCGCCATGGCACAATGTCAGAAGCATCTTCAGAGGACGCTTTGGTTCATGCTTTAGGATGGAATAATTCATCATCACAGTGAATGTAGAGTGAGTTCATGCTGGTGGGGTATGTGGTGAGGATTCCTTATATCTTACAGATTAGGAAGCAGAGTGAAGAATGCTGGCACTAACCCAGCTTTTCTCTCTCTCTCTCTCTCTTTTCTCCTTTAATTCACTCTGGGACCACAATGCATGAGGTAGTGCCACCCACATTCAAGGTGAGTGCTCCCTTCTTGATTAATTCTCTCACGAAACATCCTCACAGACATGCCCAGAGGAGTGTTTCCCGGGGGAGTCCAAATCCACTTGACAGTGAAGATTAATACTGACAGCATGGGGCATGGGAAAGTCGTGGTTCCTGGTGAGCACAGAGACAGCCTCCAGTGCTCGGTTTCCAAATCCCAGACAAAAGGCCCGTTTAAGATAGAAGGTCTGGGCTCTGGAATGGTGGAAGAAATGACAAATTGACAGAACACATGTGGGACAGATAGTGTAGAAACATATTCATGAGATGTGCTCTTCTGTACTTTTAGCAACCCACAAGACCAAGTTTCTAAAAACGAAGAATGGGGCGGTAAGTAACGAGTGGGGGTGGATCAGAGTGGATGTGTGACAGGATTCGTCCTAGAGCTTAGATTTCCCTTCAAATTCTGGACAAGAGTGAGCAGGACTTCCTATCCAACTGGGAAAGCATGGCAGCTAAACATTACAAGAAGTCTCAGAGGGAGAGGGGCCAAAAGGACTTCTCAGCAGTTAGGAGTGCTTGCTGCTTGCAGATTTAACCAACCGTCTTATTAAATATGAAACACAGAACCAATGTAAAAGAGAAAGCCAAGAGGTCAGAGCTCAGAGCTAAAATCTCACCCTTCCTCCTGTGGTGGTCCTAGCTCTCCAAAAGAGACCTATTTCCTGTGTGTATGTCTTTTCATAGTCTTTTTGTTCTGCCTTCTCATTGGTTGTAAACCCAAACACATGACTGCCTTGTCACTGCCTGTATGTACAGCCCCCCAGGTCTTAAAGGCATATGTCTCCAATGCTGGCTGTATCCCTGAACACACAGAGATCTACCTAGCTCTTCTACCAAGTGCTGGGATTAAAAGCATGCGCCACCACTGCCCGGCTCTTGCTATGGCTCTAATAGCTCTGAATAGCTCTAATAGCTCTAAACAATGTCTAGTCCATTTGTATTTGACAAATCAGAGAAAAAAATTCCATTATCTATCCTATTTTGGTAATTCCAAAATGTATCTAATTCATTTTCTATCCTAGTTAATCTTCAACTATAACTAACTAATCTTCAACTCTCTCAGAGACCCAAGAAGGAAATAATATTAGCTAACAAAAATAAAAACAGGAAGTACATGCAAGCAACTTCCAAAAAATTTGTGAGTTGACAGAAACAGCCAGCTGCCTGGACAGTCACCTGAGGTTTCTCTGCAGTGTTGGGGCATCATCTTCAGCCTATAGGCTTAGCGTATCTAACAGACTCATTTGTGAAGTAGGATGTACACAAGGTCAACAGTTCAACCTCACATTGGGTGAGAGCAGTCCATGTACCAGAAACACCTGAATTCCACTAGTGTCATGTCATGATTCAGGATTTTAAATTCTGGAAATTGTTGATGGTTTTTTAATTCAGCTGTCCATTCTTCTTGGCTGTGTATATATGGCTTCATCTCAGCATCCCCTTCTTCTCCACATCCCTCTATTAAATGCCAGTCTACTATTGAGAAGCGTGAGCTTTCAGCTGCTGTTCCATTGCACAACAGAAGCCATTGGCCTACTGCCTGTTCAGCTGCCTTCGAAGAAAAGGGCACTGTACCTTTTCCGGATTGCGAAGGCCACTTCAGGGATGGTGCCATATTGTCCTGGCCTCAGAAGATGCCTTTTGATAAAGCCATAACCACACTTGTTTTGGCAACAATCAGCAGTCCTTTGTTTCGTGTCCTACCTGAGTTGGGTTCCCAGCACCCATGTAGGGCCATTCATAACTGCTTGTAACTCCAGCTCCAGGGTATCTGATGTCTTCTTTTGGACTCCCACTCCATGGGTACTACACTCACATGTGTAACACACACACACACACACACACACACACACACACAAACTTAAACAATACAAATAAAATCTAAAAATAAGTTCTTAAGGAGTTTTTTACTCATACACAGGAAGTGTAATTGGTCCATGATACCTAACATTCACTTACTTTTACAGGGCCACTATCACAAGCCCTGTTTGACTGATAGGGAAATGTGTTTTTAGGCATATGTGTGTGTGTGTGTGTGTGTGTGTGTGTGTGTGTGTGTGTGTGTTCAATTAACAGCCACTGACTGTACATATTAGTGGGCTTTTATGTGCTATGGAAAATTGATATTGGAGTATAAAACTCACTGCTTGAACATATATGCCTTCTTAAATGATTAAACAATTTATTCCATAAATCTTTCTAGGCATCATTCTCTTGGACTAGATTTATAATCAAACTTCCTACCTCAAATCTCCTTTGTAGCCAGCTGTCATGGGCAAATGCATCTCCCTTGAGTTGTTAGCCCAGAATAATCTTTAATGATTGTATTTAGTATCTAGTTCCCAGTATAGAATTTCATTTCTGTTATCATCTACTTTTGGTGGGTTCTCTTTCCAAGGTCTGACATTATGTCTTGAGCATCTGCTGCTTCTAGAAAGGCCTCATAGAAGATCCTCTCACCAAGAGTTTAATTTACCTGCATAATTGAGGTACTTATTTGCCTCAAAAACTTTTTTCAAAATTTTTTTTCTGAGATAGAGTTTCTCTGTGTAGTTTTGGTGCCTATCCTGGATCTCACTCTGTAGACCAGGCTGGGCTCGAACTCAGAGATCCACCTGGCTCTGCCTCCCGAGTGCTGGGATTAAAGGTGTGCACCACCACCACTGCCTGGCCCTTTCTTTTTTGAGGAGCTTACAGAGCAGAATCTGAAGTTGTTCTTCCCTTTTTGTCCTCCAACCAAGGTCCCAGAGTCTCATACTTGGCTTACAGGGGTGAGAGTCAACTTTCAGTACTGTTCCTTCTATTGCCATCCTTACATTTGTTGTTGTTGTTCAAGTTCCGGGGATGGAACATAATAGGGTCCCCTGCATGCTAGCAAGTGCTCTACCACCACGCTGCATCCCCAGCCACTTTCACATACTGTATTGGATTCTTGTGTGTTCATCTTAATGTAAATTCAGCTGTCCAGCATGCTAATGCTTTACACAATGCAAATCAATAAAAACGTCTTCCTAGTTACATAGGCCTTCAACCAAACACTTACATCCAGTATTACTCAGGGATGAAGTAGTCCTTAATAATCTAGCCAGGCACTTCATGTGAACAAGGAACTAACAAAGTCTGCAGAGAGATTCACAAGCTTGGTAGGAAATGGGAACATTCCCTGGGGAACACCTTTATGGAATGTTAGAGATGGTAGAAAGGTCAACTGAATGAAGGTGGAGAAAGAACTTTCATACAAAGTGATTCAAGAGCTCATCAATTTCTCAGGCAAACTTGCTGTTTTACATGGAAAACACAAGGCTGCTACTTTACTTGGCTTATTATTTTAATAAGCAGAACCATACAAACAACATAATTATAGAAAAAATAATAATAAAAAAGAAATTAAACAGTCATAAGTTCTGGGTTATTCTGTTTATTCCATTAGACCACCCAGTGCATATTAACTGGGGTATTTAAAAGTCATTTCAATCAGGAACCTCTTGAGACCTTCATCAATTATTTCAAGTGTTTTAGTCTCAAATACATCCCTTTCTTCTACAAACTTCTGGAAGAGATGAACACCACCACCAACACCAAAATAATGTGCTTTGCTGGCCAGAAGCACCCGGCCATTCCTACTCAACAGACTGAGGAACGTTTCATGCAAAGTGCCGTAATAATCTGGATTATAAATGGTTTCTGAAGTGAGAATGAGGTCATATTTCACAAACAGTTTTTCACTTAATACAAGCTTACAAAACTCAGCCCACTCCCCAGAGAAAAACCGACATTTACTTATTGCTTGGGCTACTTTTGACTCTCTTTGTCTTTTCCTATCTGGCTCATTTACATCATTACCCTCATCTTGCAAAGGGAAGTTAGCAACTACATTAGGTAAGGTCACTTCATCCATCACCAAACTGTTATAATCTTGAAAATGAACTTCTCTAGCTCCTCCTTTGGATGCAGCTATTCCAAGTAATCCTGATCCACAGCCAAGATCCAGAACTTTTTGCCCCGCAAATTTCACTTTGGCCTTTGTGAAATACGTCAAGAGATCAAAAGTACATTCCCAGATTTTTAAGCCTCCTTCATAAACACCTGGAATCAGATCAGAATGAGAAGAAAAGCTTTTTGAAACTATGTTTTCTCCAGGGAATTTTTCTTTCAACAAGATGGTTTTCACTACTGCTATGTTAACATGCTGGGTACTTGGCAACATTTCCATAACTTTATTTTCTAAGACCTGATTTAAATCTTTAGGTATAGCATGTTCTTTAGCAACTCTCAAGAAGGGCTGTTTTTCACATGCTTCCGGGTCACCTGACCAGTCAGCTGCACCAAGTGGGTGGTCAGTGTCTTCAGAGGCAGCTGTATTTTCCACACCATCTGGAAGCAACTCTGACAGTTCCGCAGAACGCTTTTTGTCCTGGTTTCCTTTTTGACTTTTTGAGATTGATGGTTCCTTTGATGAATCCAGGGTCAAAGTTCCATCTCCAAGGGGTGTTAATTTATTTTCCAGATCTTCTTCTATACTGAAGTTGAATTGAAAGGCCATCCTCTTATTATATGCACACAATCTTTACCAAAGGATGATGCTTCAACTACGAAATGGGATTTAATAGCTTAACTGATTCACACAATTAGTTCTGTTGGGATCAATGTCCATTAGCTGCTTATCCACCACTGGATATATTTAGAGAGGCTTCCAAAGACTGTTCAGAGGCCTTTGTTCCTTGTTCCTCTTTCAATTCAGCCCTGCAAGTGGGGGAAAAGGAGAGATAGAGAGATAGAGATAGAGATAGAGATAGATAGATAGATAGATAGATAGATAGAGAGAAAATGATATTATTAAAAAAAAAAAAAAAGAAAAAAGAAAAAGCTCTGAGGCCTGGCAGTGGTGGCGCACGCCTTTAATCCCAGCACTCAGGAGGCAGAGCCAGGCGGATCTCTGTGAGTTCAAGGCCAGCCTGGGCTACCAAGTAAGTTCCAGGAAAGGCGCAAAGCTACACAAAGAAACCCTGTCTCGAAAAACCAATAAATAAATAAATTAATTAATTAAAAAATAAAAATAAAAATAAAAAAGCTCTCTCTCTCTCTCTCTCTCTCTGTGTGTGTGTAGGGGGTGTTTTAGGAAAATACAGACTCCTTAAGCATTCATAAGTAGAAGATAAAATATAAAAACAAACAAAAGACAGCTATAAGAGCGACTACTTTACCAAAACAAAATATAAAGCCCAAGATTTTTAGACAGGTCAGACTAGCTAGCTACTCGGGATGTCTTTCAGCTGCCTTGTGCCCCCTAAATTTCCAATACATCTTCATCTCTGTCTGTTAATCTGCCTCCAAAAACAGTTTAAGGTCTTACTTGGGTAAGTAAGGAGGACACCTATTTTCAAACACGTACAGGTGTGATCTGGTGTTTGTAAATTCATCCAAACGGTTGGATATTTAATCCAGATCCGTAATTTTAAACGGCAACGTGACAGGAGGAATGAATAAAGGCTAGGACTGTAGGAAGTAAAATCAGTTGTATAGGAACATTTTCAGCAACGCGCGAGACTTTTATAACACCTGTTTTCATGTGCACATTTCAGGAAGGTAGGCTCTTGGTTCACTGGGCAGGAGCTGGAGAGACAGAAGTGGCACCGCTAAAATCATTCCTACTTCCCACCCCTCTGCACTGCGGGGCGGAGAGTCATCCCCGGTTACAGGTCCAGCTCACCCTTGACCCCACGCGCAGAGTCTCAAAGCCCCGGGCACTGAGGGCAACACACCTGAGGACTTCTGGTCTCAGCACTCCAATGACGGATGCCAGGGTGAATGAAGTACGCGGGGGTCCGAAACTCGTGGCGAAGCTCGGCATCAGCGCACCGTGCACACCAGCGAGACGAGTCCTCCGGCGGCTAGAGAAGACTCCGGCGCGCGGGGGCGAGGGGCCTCCTCTCTATGGTTTGGGGTGGGCGGAGCGCTCCCAAAGCCTGCCGGGACGGCGTCACCTCCGTTCTAACTTGTGGCGGGAGTTGGACTCACGGCTCCGCGGCTGACGCCGAAAGAATGTCCCAGGACGACGATGCAGAGGCGAACCGGGTCGTGCTGGAGACATTCAGCAGCTGGTCTCGGGAGGACTGCCGCCGGGAACTGCCTTCGGCGCTGCCCCGGCTCCTCATATCCTTGGAGGACGCTGCGGGGCGGGGGGCGGGCCGCGGCAAGCCTTCCCCTGCCTTCCCCAGGCGGGCGGCGTGTGGCCGGGCTCGAACCCTATTCCTTTACGGGGTGGCGGTGGAGGGAGCGAGGCCAACAGTGGGTGCAGGCCCGAGGTCCGTCTGGGATGGTCGGACGATTGCGACCGGAACCTCTGAAGATGACTGGCGTTCTTCATGCCTTAGTTTGTTTGTCCCTTCGTTTTCCCATGGGCCGTGCTGGCTGCCGAGTAGGGGAGGATGCCAGGCCTGAGCTCCACGGCCCCGCGCTGGCGCTCGGTAGTCTGAAGTGTGAGAAGTGAAGGGTGTAGTTGTAGTTAGTCTGTGGGGCCGTATCTTTAAAGGATGTTCTGTAAGACAAACATGCTTTCCCCTTTCCAACCCCTGTTTCCTTTTTTTAGTGAGAAAGCGTTGCCTCAGGTTTTGGCTTTCATCGCGATGGAATTGCGTGCTGTCAGGAGCAAATGATAATTAGGGTCATGCTTTGTGTTTGTAATTGTAACTGGAAATCGACCCCCTTCATGTTAAACGGTGATTTTATTATTATGTCTTTGATTCCACCTTATATATAAAAGTACAACCCCCTCCTCTCACACACACACCCCTCCAAAACCAAAAGACCATCACTTTCTCTAGAGTGCAAACCCTGCACTAATGGTGTTTCACAATCAATATAACTTAAGTATGCCTAGCACGTTGCAGTCATTCATTAGAGCTTAGGAAAAATCCAGTGTGGTACCAGTGTCTGTTTTTTTATACTCCTTGTGCAGATACGGAGTTATTTTGCTTTTTAGGTAAGGTCTTGCTATGTAGCCCTGGCTAGTCTGGTACTAGCTATCTATACAAAACAGGTTTGTCTTGAGTTTGCAATGATCCTGTGTCTGCTGCGTTGGAATTATGTGTGTGCCAGCCTGGAAGGAATTTGGAATTTCCTCCTGGAAACGGTTGTTTTCCTACTCAAAGACATTTATTTATGTAATGTGTGTCTGGTATAATGCTAGGCTTAGAGTGAATGATGATACAGTGTTTTTCTCCCCTCAATCTTATAGGCACCTTCACTCAATTCAAAGCACCATTTCTACCTTACCTTGCTACCTACTAAGAACTCAGATCTCATTTCCAGGTTTTCTTCTGTAAGTAAACCTTGAATACTACTTTGTAACCAGCAAATTGTTGTTTCTGATTCTAAATTACTTCTTGAATCCACCTGTCTCCATTGCTACCACTGTGATTCCAATCTTTACAATCTGGACTAGTGATATTCTCCTTGTTTCTACACAGCTCTTCTATAATCCATTCTTACAGTTTAGAGTGAAAAACAATTCACTTTATTTCTTCTTCATCATACCTATGTGGCTTAATTTTAAGAATACAGTCAGAACTTGTCTTCAAGGTTCCCCATAATTTGAGCCTGGTCCTTCCTTCATACCTAGCCAGCTACACTTAGTCCACAAGGTGACTTGCTTGAGAATCTTTGTTCTCAGCCTAATTTGTTTTCTAGCCTTTTCAACATCTCATTCTGGCCTTCCTCAGAGTTACTTCCTTAGAGGAGCCTTTTCACAGTCCTCAATCTTATGTAGCTCCCTGAAACCTGTCTTAGGGTTTCAATTGCTGTGGTAAAATACCATGACCAAAATCATTTTGGTGGAGAAAAGGGTTTATTTCATCTTGCAGCTCCATATCACAGCTCATCATCAAAGGAAGTCAAGACAGGAACTCAAGCAGAGCAGGGACCTAGGGAGGAGAGTTGTTTACTGGCTTGCTCCTTGTGGCTTGTTCAGTGCACTTTCTTATAGCACCCAAGACCACCAGCCCGGGGAAGTACTGGCCAAAGTGAGCTGGGCTTTTCTACATCAATCATCAGTTAAGAAAATGCACTACAAATCAATTGAGCAAAGCTCGTATGAACTCACAGACTGAAACAGCAAGCACAAGGCCTGCATGGGTCTGTGTCAGATTCTCTGCATATATGTTAGAGCTTTTCTTTTAGCTTAGTATCTTTATGGGACTCCTGAATGTGTGAATGAATGGGTCTCATTCTTGTGCTTTCTCTTGGGGTTTTTTCCCTTCTGTTGGTTTGTCTTATCCAACTCTGATGTGATGGTTTTTGTTTTATCTGTTATAATTTATTTTGTTATTTCTTAGAAGCCTGTTCTTTTCAAATGAGAGACAGAGTGGATCCTGAGGGGAGAGGAGGGAAGGAGGAACTTGAAGGAGTAGAGGGAGGGGGAACTAATCAAGATATATCATATGAGAAATGAATCTATTTCCAATAAAGTGGCGGGGTGGGGTGGGTGTACTACTATAGGTCTACAGGCAACTCTTGTGGAGGCATTTTCTCAATCTAGAGTCCCTTCCAAATGACTCTAGCTTGTGTCAGTTTGACATAAAGCTAGCCACACCACCTTGTTACATTTATGGTGTTGTTTATGGTTTTCTGGAGACCATTTGATCCTTAACTTCTTTGCACCTTCCTCATTTTTTTCCCTAACTGCATTGTCAAGTATAGAGGCAGACATTTGGTTTTGCTCATTGTTTTAGCCTCACCACTGAGAATAGTGACTGGCACATATGTGTCCAATAAAAATGCCTAGATGTCTCAAGTAGTTTTTCAAATGTTGGTATTTTACTTTCTTCCTGTACAACAAATGGAAGAAAAGTGCAGTAGATCACAATCTTATCACCTACTAAAACTAGCTTCATATTTTTTACTTTGTTTATTGTCCAGTCATTATCTGAATATTTGCCTACTCATAACTTAATATTATGGAGTAGCAGGCTTTTTGAATTTAAACTGGAATTGTTCCAGTTGGCAGATTCTGCCCTCCTGAACTGAAAAGTTTTAGGTTACCTCATTTTAATTGCAGTTATAAAATATTCAAAGTTAAAGTTCAGAAGAGGGATTTTTGTGATAGTAGTGGGTAACTTTTTTTTTGACATTGTACAAGGATTCTTATTGCTTTTACAATAAAATATTAGTACTTATTCTTAGTGATGTACAAGTATAGTTTATACCGTGTTTATTGTTAACTCATATTATAATTAAGTTGCAACAATTTGCAAACTCCTGCTACCAGCAGAAGATTTTCAGTCTAGTAAGATAGGTAGGTAAGTAACGTGCAAAATTAAGCCAGATACAAAGGGCAGAAGTGCTAAGGAGAGTTTCTGTCCTATCATAGAAGCAGGAATTCAGGATTACTGCAATACTGTCTTCTATCAGTCATAAGTATCTCATGACTGCACTTAGTTTGAAAGTTTCTTAGCCCTAAGTAGTTTTGAAACTTAAAATTTTCATAAAACGTTTGTTTATTTGATAAATGTTAAGTTTTGAAAGGCAAAAGAAATCAGGGATTTGGGTATAATTTTAGTCTCTGAGGGATTATTGGTAAATTTTAAGGGTCCCTTTTGAATTTATTCCTTAATTATTTTATATTTACTCTATGTATCAGCATTCTGAGAGTTGGATTGAACATATACGTAAGTAAAATTTTTTTGTGTGTATGTGTATACGAATGTCATTAGATAAGATTTTAATCTTTATTGTAGCTTTGGTAACTTCCTGTTATATAAAAAGGAGATAATTCCTTCCAATCATAGTGTTTTTAAGTTTTAAATTCCATTTTTGATGATGTATTAGCACATTGAAATTTTTATGCTCTGATAGGACCAAGATAAAACACCATTTCAGTCTGTTATAACTTTCAGCCTCTTAACATATTTAGTGTCATTTAGAAAATACTCTGAGTTAGAAAAAGCTTACTGTGTAGACTCTAGATGATGACAAATTTGTCATTTGGAAAATTTTTAGTCTCCATCTGTTTTTATGACTTTTTATAAGAAATCTGTTTTCTGATGTCCATGCATGCTATGGCATGTGTGTACATGAACGTACACATGCAAACATGTATACAGAATTTACTTTTAGAGAAAAGATTATGATGGGGACTGTGTCATCTCATTCCTTACATTTCTGTCAGCCCAGCTATGTACCTGTTTATATAATTGTTAAAATTTGAATTTTCACCATTTTGGAAACACATCTTTCAAAAATGTATTTTAATGGTAGTAGATCCTGTTGAGTACAGGTATCCATACCCATTTAACTTATTTTTGCTTTATAGGAATTTTGAAAATCATTACTGATAAGTTTTTGCCTCATGTGAATCACCTGACACTGGAACAGAGTGTCTTTTCCCAAATTTTACCAAAGGTACAGTTTTATTAATTTACATACTATAGAAGTTACTAAAATTTGGTCTTAACTTTGTATAATCTGTTCCTAATTTTCTTAATTCTCTTATTTTTCTAATATATCAAACATTTGAGTGCAAATAAGTAGTAAAAATAGTTCACCATTTGTAGTAATTCGAGATAGCCCTCATAGACTAGGGGTATAATACAACTAAGCTTTTTGTGTATAAAGCTGCTCTGTAGTGTAACATTTCATGGGGACTAGATAACTGTTCACGTAGCTGCATAAATCTAGTTGCATGATGTTTCTATTTGTGAGTTTATTACTGTTAAGTGATTTTTATATTTAAAAAGGTGAACTAGTCAAAATACAATGCCTGGCGGGATGGTGCATACCTTTGATCCTAGCATTTGGGCAGTAGAGGCAGGCAAATTTCTGAATCGAGACTAGCCTGGTCTACACAGAGTTCGAGGACAGCCAGGGCTATATAGAGAGACCCTGTCTCACAAAACAAAAACAAAATATATAAATGGGTTCTAAATATAAGACTTCAGTATGAATTCATAACCAATATCAAGAAATGCCCTTGTAAAGCTCCAGGAGTTTTGTTTGATTAAGGTCATTGTCTTTTATTGTATAGAGTAGTATTGCGCTTGTCAGACGCCCAAATGAACTTTGAATGAGTTCTTTTTCAATTACTAAATACATTGACACCACAGAAATGAAAAGCAAAGCAAGCCTGAAGCTTTGTTTAGCGGCTCTCTAATAAAGGTCCTTTTAAATTAGGAACAGTGGTTAACTGTGAAGTGCGTAGATGTTACTAGTGAATAATCAGACCATTTTGTTGTCTTCATTTTTCCTTCAAAGATAGGTCTTTTTTTCTAGTGATTTCTATTCCTGTTTATAAGTTGATTTGTTTTCACAGACTATAAGATTGTTTGATGGAATGATATATGAATTAACCACTCAAGCCACAGAACTCTCAAGCCAAAATTTAGAAATCCAGATCACCCTAAGAAATATTTTACAAGTAAGTGTATTAGAAAGAGAACCGAGCTGGGTGTCATGACATACCTAAGGCAGGAGATGACTGACTTTAAGGGCAGATGGGGTTATATAGTGAGATCCTGTCTCAAAAAAAAAAAAAGTTTTTTGTAGCAGGGGTGGTGCCTCATGCCTCCCTGTTGTATTAGGGAGGTTGAAATCAGAAGATTACTGAGTTGAGGCCAGTCAGGGTTAGAGAGTGAAATCTCGTCTTCAATTAAAAAAAAAAAAAAAAAAAAAAGGACAAACCATTTATTCTTTATGAAATGGCATGATTCTAGAATTAAATTTATGGACTTAAATAAGTATTGAAAAACAATTTCTGAATTTTTATATGATGTTATGTTAAGTATCTTAGAAGACAGATCAAGATAGCACCTTGAATTCGTTCATGATTCTAAGTGGTGTGAAGGTCACTGAAAAGAGAGAGACAGAATGTTTTGTCACTGCTATAGGTCCAACACTCAGAATGCTGCCTAATTTCTTTGTCACTTACATAAAAGTATATCTTGAACCAACCTTTCCTTATTTCCAGACAATGGCGCAGATCTTAGGAGGCCTTACAGGATTTGTTCATCATGTATGTACCACACAGGAATCCGTCATTCTAGAATATATTCATAGTCTTCCCTCATCCATCCTGCATATAATTAAAAAGACATTTGTACATTGTAAGGTAAGTAATGGGTCTGTGTAGAGTTTAAATAGCCTGGAGCAGAAGTACTGAATAAGTGTTTATGCATAAGATTTTACATTTTAGTTGATATTACTGGGATAGCCTTTTCTGAGGAGCGAAGATAGACACAGTTGTTTCACAAGTGAATAAAAAGTGGTTTTGGAATTGAATTTTTATATAGAGAGACCCTTCCTAAAGAAAAATGGTTATGTTTAACCACAGGAATCTTGGGAAATTGTTAGATTTGGACAAAGGGGCTTACTTAACTCATCTTAACATTACTGAAGCAGCTTTAAAGCACAAAAGATGGCTTAGAATTTGTAGGGCACAGTCAGTTTCATTATGGATGTTTTGCTGGGTAAATGACAAATTGCTCATTAACTAGACTTGTACATGGTGATGGAGTGCTAAAATGCACCATTTAAATTTTTTTTTTTTAATTTTATGTCCATTAGTGTCTTGTTTACATGTATGTCTGTGTGAGGGTATGGGGTCCCCTGGAACTGGAGTTAACAGACAGTTGTGAGGTGCCATGTGGGTGCTGGGTATTGAACCCTGGTCCTCTGGAAGAGCAGTGAGTTCTATTAACTGCTGAGCCATCTCTCCAGCCCTAAAATGCATTTTTTACATTCTTGGATATATCAAAGTAGATTTAATAAAGTGTGATTCTGTCAGAACATTACATTTATGATCTCAGTCTCTGATCGTATGGGCTAAGATAAATTTGAATTTTGAGCTGTTTGTGATCTGTTTCTCTCCTTTTTTATATTTTGTGATTAGAATAGTGAGTCTCTGTATTCTGGGCGCTTACACCTACTGTCAGACCTTCTCCAGGGTCTTTTCAGGGAGGCCTATTCTCTCCAGAAGAAGCTGATGGAACTGCTGGACATGGCCTGCATGGGCCCTTCAGTAGATGAAAATAACATTTTGTTGATGGTGGAAGGTGAGCAAAGAATCATTGATTAGAATAGGGTAAAAATGGCTATAGTTTACTAATCAACTAAGTTATCAGACTAGTGTTTCTGTTGATGCATGCTCTCTTGGTTATGTATAAAAAATAATCTAAATCTTCCTAGATAAATTTTTCGTCTTTTACATCTGTAAATTTAGTTTTTATACTTTATTATAGTCTTGAATATCGAGGTAAAATATATAGTAGCTAATTTCCACACAAAAGATTTAACAAATAAGGATGTATCTAACTTTTTACCCTTTAAGCTACTCTACATTCTGAGAAAGCAGCCTTTAGAGTTTCTTTTCTCCTTAACTCGTAACAAAAAGGGAAGAGGGGAGGGAGTTGAAATTCTTTTCTGGAATTCTGTGGGGGTGGGCGTGGGGGGTAGGGGGCTTATGAATATATAAGATACTTTTATTATAATGAAAATAATATTCATTTTACATTTATTACTTTATTATTTCTTTGTTTTTCTTTGCTGGGAATTAAGCCCAAGGCCTTGTACGTACTATTTCATTCTACAGACTTGCTAATTATCAGCCAGGTGTGATGGCACAGGCCTGCACAGCACTTGGGAAGATGAAGCAGGAGGGCTTAGAAGTTCTAGGGTAAGCCCGAGCCACATAGTAAAGCCCTGTCTCACGAACACAGCACAAAACAGAGTTGCTGATTGAAATCTGTGTCATTGATTTTATCACTCATTAATGTGTTATGATCTAGAGTTTAAAAATAATACACTAATATAGGAAAGCAAAGGTTATATTCCTAACTTTAGTGTTAAGAGAATAGGTTGATTTGGGGACACTTACTAGGTACCTTTTGCCCTCTAAGTAATCAGCCTGAAAATCTGTTGTTTAAAATGTTTTATTCACAATTCCATGTGCCTGCAACTTAGACTGGCATTATCTGCAGTAATTTTCTGTGCAGCTGGCTCATCTGTGCATTTACAGCTAAGAACTTCACTCACCTCTGGCTGTTTGCTGAGGCAGAAGTGGTGAGAAAGTCATGTACATTTTAACACAGGCTCAATCATCATTGTGGCTTGGGTTTCCAAGAATAGCAAGGAAGGACAAGTCCCAGCACACCAGATCTTGGTTTGCTTTGCTTTGATTATTGTTCCTTTTATCAAACCAAGTTATTGATCTATGCCCGAAGATAGTATTTTGGCTTCAGGAGGGCCAGTTGGGGCCAGTTATCTAGCACAACCAGAATAAAACACTTTCATGAATGTAATTTAGTGTAAATTAGTTGTTCTTGTTAAGTTTTCTCAGCAGTGTCGTTTTTTTTTTTTTTTTTAATTAGAATTGTATCTATAGAATATTTCAACTACAATAGGAAATAACTTTTATTCCACTGAACGTTTTTGGTTTTAATTGTCATTTGGTAGCTATAAACTGCAAAATCAATATTTCTTTAGTTTTGAAACCTTAAAAATATAACATTTATTTTCAGTAATTATTTGACCTGGTTCTTTTCTTTTTCTTTTTTCTTTTTTTTTAATTTTTCAAGACAGGGTTTCTCTGTGTAGCTCTGGCTGTCCTGGATCTCACTTGTAGACCAGGCTGACCTGGAACTCACAGAGATCCTCCTGCTTCTGCCTTCCAAGTGCTGGGATTAAAGGTGTGCACCACTGCTGCCCAGCTGACCTTGTTATTTTCAAACTAGTACATACTTTAATTCAGTCAAGTATGAAGGTGTCCACTTGATCCATTTAAATATGAAAGAATATCATCCCATATAACATTTGATTATCCTGAGAGGCTTGTTATCTTTCTTTTTAGTTATTCATTCCTTATTGGATGTCTGCTCTGTTATCTCCGGTATGGACCAAGCATTTCATGCCAATACATGGAAGTTTATAATTAAGTAAGTTTGTTAGATTTCCTTTTCTATACTGTAATTTCTATATCTCAAATTCTAAATAGTTCATGGTTTTTAGATTACATTTGAAAAATTTTATGTGGTTGTATGAATACTCATTGGCTCTGCTGCATAATAATTCAGATATTGTACAGGTAGCTTCTAAACCAAACTGAACTCCTCTATACTGCTATCTTAAAAAAATAAAAATAAAAAAAATAAAAAAACCCTACAGTTGTAGTTAGTTAGCTGGTAGCTCTGAAATAATGGACTATGAGTCAAAGTATGCCTGAATCATGTGCTTGCTACTACCATTGTTAGGTAATTATCAATATCAAATATGGCATGTGTAAGTCAGAAATTAGTAACTATATTTGGAGTTGACAGTAATCTTTACTATATACAGTTGACTTGTTCAACCCTAATTCTACTTTTCAATATACAGTTGACTTGTTCAACCCTAATTCTACTTTTCAAAGACTTTGAACTTAAACTGAAGCCTTATAAGGGCTAATAGGGAGAGTACCTATAGTAGTTATTAGATGCTGAGGGGTGAGAAGAGGCATCCTCTACTGCAGGAATAATTAAGCTACTTTGTTATTCATGGATAATGTATGAAAAGTTGGTGTAACTCCTTTTAGGTACCTTTCTTGTTCCCTCAGAATGTTAACTTGCAAAAAAGTGATAGGAGTGTCACTTGTTCGCCATAATATGTGTACCTGAGTCCTTTTGAGTTTTTGGACAATTTGGTTAGTTTTTCTGAACCTTAGTTTGTTCATCTTAAAATAGGATAATGATAGCACTGCTTTGATAGCATTGCATTGAACATTGAGTTCACCATTGTGAATCGCTGAAACTTCATCCGACACCCTGTGAATGCTCAGTGAATTAACCACATGACTGTCCTCACCCCACCAAGTCAGCATTGCTGTCATCTGTCCTTCATTCTTGCTCCTTTCCAGTGCTCTGTTTTCAGAGTCATATATTTAAAACTTAAATTGGATCATATCACCCAGCTTGTTAAAGTCTCCCACCATACAGAGCAACAGCTTAAGCTTTTCTGGACACTTTTCCTTTACCAGCCCCTCTGCTGCTGCCTGCTCTCTGCTGTCAGTTCTTCAGATGCAGGAAGTTCCCCTGTCCCAGGCCTTCCACAGCTTGCCCTCTGCAGAGGCTGTTCCTCTCTCCTGCTCTGTACTGTAAGCTTCTGCTTTTCTTTAGTTCCCTGGTGCAGCGTTAACATTCTAGTCATTGTTTCATAGCACATAGGGCTTTCTCAGCTTAGCATTTACCACAACTAATTATTCTGTTCTCACGTTTATTTAACATTCTTATATTAGGCCATATTATTCCATATAGATAGGGCAAAAATGATGTCCATTTGATTTATTTCTAATCCTCAAGACCCAGCAGATTGCTTAACAAATAGAAATTCAATTAATATTTTACAAGGACAAAAATTTAGCCACTAGCTTCGAAGGTAAAGCTGCCACATCTTAAATGTACCGTGTTTAATATATAATACATTGTGTTGATGAAAATACTCTATAAAGTAGGTGTTCTTTGGGTCTGAGTTGATTGATGTGATCACATGTCACTTCTCGTGATTTTATTCTTCTCTTTTTATCCATTTAGGCAGAGCCTTAAACATCAGTCGGTTATAAAGAGCCAGTTGAAACACAAGGAAATTATTTCTAGCTTGTGTGAAGACATTGTTTTCTCCTTCCATTCCTGTTTACAGTTAGCTGAGCAGATGGTACAGCCGGTTGCACAGGTAAAATGTAATCTAACAACACTACAAAGGGGAGTTAGTATTTGGGCAGTTACTAAATCTTATTTGAACACAGAGTATGGTCTAGGGTTTTAATTATTTTCTCTTAAAGAATCTGTAGAATTATTTACAACTCATAATTACTTTTTACCTAGAACATTGTATTACATTCACTTCTTTCATTTCCTATAGCATTTATCTGCCCATCGTTTATACATACTTGGTTGGTCAGAACTTTTCTCTGTTTACATTTATTTAAGGTCTTCCCAATGTAGAGATTGTCAACCTTTCTGTCACTAATACATTACAACCTTTAACAGTATATGTGTGTGTGTGTGTGTGTGTGTGTGTGTGTGTGTGTGTGTGTGTGTGTGTTTATTCTTCTTTCAAAATTGATAGATACATTTCTTTTGATTTCAGGAAGTTACAGTGTTGAATTGGCATTACCTCTATGAAATAAGACTGTTCTAAGCATGTGGAATAGGGTTGTTGGAGATTACAGTTCATCTTCATATAAGTATTATAGAAGCACAGTAACTTTTGATTTAGACTAATTATAAGTTTTTTAAACATCCCTTGATTTACAGAATTGATGGACCCAGGAACTAATAAGTAGTTTTTATGGGAAGATGACTGTTTCTTCCCCAAATGGCAGTAATATGGCTCCTCTTGTAGACCTACAGCTGATAGAAGGTTCCTTTGTGTATGTGTTCTTCCCTACCAAACAGCCTTGGGGATCGAAGGGTAGAAGTTTTATCAAAGTTCCCAGACTGGTGGCAGCTACTGCTGCACCAGGGATAATCTGGAAGGACAGAACCCAAAGGAACATAGGAATCTGGAAAGGAGTTCTGAAACATACAGAAGTGAAGGATTGTTGTAGGAAGAGGTTTGCATTTTTTTTCCTTGTTCATCTTTTTTTTTCCTTTCTCTTTTCAGATGCATTCATTCCCCCTTTTTGTTTTCTCAGTTCCTGGTTCCCTTTCTGGTTCTCAAGACCTTGCTGATAGGAGAACTTACTTTTGTATCTTGTCAATGTTAGAAAACTTGTCCCCCTTTTCACCTGATATAGACCAGAAGTTCAGAACCTGTGGGCGGTCAAATGACCCTTTCACTGGGGTCGCCTAAGACCATTGGAAAACACAGATATTTACATTATGATTCATAACAGTGGCAAAATTACAGCTATGAAATTGCAATGAAAATAATTTTATAGTTGGGGGTCACCACAACATGGGGAACTGTATTAAGGGGTTGAAGCATTAGGAAGGTTGAGAACCACTGATACAGACCTATCTTCAGTCTCAGCCTTCTTTTCAGTTTCCTTTTTGCTTGATGCTGCAGACTCACCAATTAGTAGTTCTTAGCCAGGAGATAGGGAAAACCCAAAAAATAGTATAGCCTGTAGTGGCAAGCTGAAAGAAAGTCTGGGAGGTTCCTAGATTAGATTAGATCAGAGTGGCTAATTATGTAAATATATATTATCTTAAATAAATTGGCTATATGAAAACAGAATTAAATTGAAACTTTCTCAACCAGATTATCATTTTTTGACTTAGTTGTGCAAATTTTGGCCTGATAAATGTGACCAACTCCATTCACGGACTGAAAGGGAGTTCTGGGGTAGCTTATATGTCTCTAGCCTTTTCACTCACTATAGTTTTAGTATGCTGTTCACTGTTGATATTAAGGATGTCTTCCCAAGCAGTAATCATCTATAGTAGTCTATTGTTCCTTTAACAACAGAATACCTAAAATGAAGTCATTTGGAGACAGCAGCAATCTAGTTCTATAGTTCTAAAGTCAGGGAAGGCCTAGGTCAAGTCACAAGCAGAGATAAGGTGAGGACATGCTCTCAGCTCAGTCTGTAGAACCCATCTTTATGGAAGATGTCACATGTACTTTACAAAGAGTTTCAGTGTGGTCATTTTGGCTCTTTCTTAAGCTTACTTTGTTCCTCAAGGAGACTTGTGTATACTTATTGTGTACATGGGATTGAGTTAAATATCACCAGGAACATTTTTGCCAAATTGTGCTTTGCTTCAATATACCTAAGATAAACTACTCAGGGTCAGACTACCAAAATTTGAATCAACACTAGCTACTTAATTGTGTTGATCCAAACTGTCCTTTTGCCTCCCACAGTTGCAGAGACTCTCACAGGAGAGAACTGGGTGAGAGTGTGTTCTATTTCACTCTTCTTGACAGTGTCAAGTTGCTAAGAGAGTCTGTGCTGATACAAGTTAACATTAGAGTGGATTCATCTTTAATCTCTGTTCTTAAAAAAAATTACTTAGGGGAGTGGGGCATGCTTCATGCTGTGTGTGTGTGTACTTGGAAAGCACTGTATAATAGAGTTCATGTCGATCATATAAAAGAAATGTGAATTTCTGTTCATACAGTTTTTACTGCAGAAAACCATTTCTAATTATTTGTAATGAAAGTCAGATGTAAGTAGATTATTCCATTAATGGATAACTCAGATTTTGATTAGATTAAATTAGGATTTTGCCATAATGGGAAAAGAACTAAACATAGTTAACATTAATGTTAAGATAGATTATTTTCATGTGAAATAATTCTCAAAGTTAAAGATAATTCATTTGATTTAACTTTATGGTGCTAATTTAAAACTCTTTTATCCGTGCTTGAGATTTTTGTGTCATGACAGTATGTTTGCCCTGTTCTTCATACTATATGGGATTATCGTAGATGAGTATGTCTAGTATTTTTAATCACTCTGTGTGATGGATGCTTGGCTCCCTTCAGTTCAAAAACATTGCATTACATACTTGGTGCAGTATTTTCGTACTGTGTAGATCCAGAAACAAAGTTGCTAGTCAAAGAATTTTAACAGCTTAACTCCTGATATAAGTGAACAGTATTCTTTTATGCTTCCACTAGCAATTAGAGAAAGTCCTTATTAACCTCCTTTCTCCCCAGCTCACGAATACCATGTATCATGTCTTTTTTAGCTTTGCTAGTCAAATAGTCTTCAGTTCTTCTTTTTCCCAAAAGATACATAATTAGGTTGAAATTTTTTCAGTATTACTCATCGGCTGTTTGTATTCTCTTTTCTCCCCATTGCCTTTTCTTTTACCTTTTACATATCATTCACCTCCTTTTGATTAATTTGATCCCCATTTAGCAAATAAATTATTTAAATTTCACTTTCAAATCAGTAAGATAAGTTACAAGTTCATTTTTAGTAATGCAGAATTCATAAAGTATCCTATTAACTGGTGGGAATAAAATAATACAGAGAATAATTGCATTTTCATGAAAATTTCTATAATCACTTTGTTTGCTAAGTCACTCTAGAAAATTTTTTCTCATTTACAGGTTTAGCTAATTTTATGTTATTATACTTATTTCCTTATGGAACAGGATAATGCTGACTACAGAATATTTCAGAAAACACTCAAGTTGTGTCGTTTCTTTGCTAATTCCCTTTTGCACTACACTAAGGTAAGGTTTATTTTTATAATACATAACTGTAAAACAAACAGAAATTTTAAATTGTCCTTTTGTGTATGGCAGGGTAGGCTTGCATGAGTGTACACATGTGGAGGGCAGCAGTCGACATGGAGTGTGTCTTGTGTTCCTCTCCACCTTGTTTTATGAGGCAAGGTCTCTCCCTGAACCTATACCTTTTGTGTAGACTTGGTAGTGAGCTCCGGGAGTTTGTCTAGTTCTGTCTCCCAATGAGGGGTTATAGAATGCTGTGCCATGACTGGCTTTGATAAGTCCTTTTGCTTTCCTGGCATGTATTCTTGCCTAGTGAACCATCTCCCTACTCCTCAGCTGGCCCAAACCAGTCTTTTGAGTGTATTTTTGAAGTTAATTTTGAAGATCTTATGGTTTAATACTATTTATTATTAAATATTGAGCATCTATAATATTACATATTGTTAGCATCATCATTGATATTTTTATTTAATTTTCTGAAAATTAATTCGTAAGTTAATCATTTTCTATAGGCATAAATCAGTTTGAAGCAAATGACATAGTTTATATTTAAATACTATTTATAAAGCCTGTCGATGGTGGCTCAGAGGCCTTTAATCCCAGCACTCAGAAGGCAGAGGCAGGTGGATCTCTGAGTTCAAAGCCAGTCTGGTCTACAGAGTTTCAGGACAGCCAGGGCTGTTAAATTGAAAAACCCTGGCTCGTAAAACCAAAAAGGGGGAAAAAAAAGAATAAATAAGTTCTCCAAGAGTGTGTGGAAGAAAAATTTAATTTTGTTTTAGTTCTTTGATGGTTGTTTCATACACATATATAATGCATTTTGGTCATTTTCACTCGCCATTAATTTTTCTCATCCTCCTCTCCTGCAGAACTTCTTCCCAAATCCCCTCCTACTTTGATGTCTTTTTTTTTTTTTTTTTTTTTTTTTAAGGTTTTTGAAAATTTTTTTGTTTTTTTTCTCCTCTGGCATCTCCTCCCAGATACCCCCTACCTCCATGCCACCCAACTTTATATTCTTTCTCTTTCTTTAAAAAAATAAAATAAAATAAAAAATAACAACCCCCCTCCAACAAAATTTAAAAAAACAAGCAAAAGGAAAAACAAACAAAACAAGAAATGCCAAAACTGAACAGCAGAGATGGTCCTCAGTAAGTGAGAGCTGCTAATTGTGGTTGACGGTGGCTCTAGCCGCCAAGGAGTTTGGGTGCTTAGCCTCATCCATGCTCCATTTTCATGTAAGCTTTTTTTTGTATTTGAATGTGGCATCTCCAAGTTTTTATTCTGTATGTTATGGGGGAGGATATGAGTTAGAAAGTCATGTGATATACAAAGAATGAATAGAATTTTTTTATTTTAGGAATTTCTTCCTTTACTGTCTGATTCTTGCTGTATTTTGCACCAGCTTTATCTTCAGATATACAGGTAAAAAGGTGTGCTTTAAGGTTACTAAAGTGTAACAGTGCTACTCGTTTCATGTAAACATACATACTTACCTAACTAAAACATTAGAATGATTTTTCTTAATGTTTCAGTAAAGTTTTACCTACTTGCATAAAATACTGGGAGGTAGAAGCGTTTGAAGGATACAGTCCATGTGATAAATACCAAAGCATTTATATATGCTTGTATTTTTTATATATTATATATATGTATATGTGTATGTATGTACACATATATACATGCACACATACAGATACTAACACATACACTCATGTATATATACAGATTATCATATATAATGTATATTCACATTTTATACCAGCATAGTTCTGTTTTGGTAGATCTGGAAATTCACTGAGGATTATAACGTTAAGTTAGAGGGTTTAGCAGCAAATGGAGCACAGTAGACAGGAGGAGTGGCAAAGGCTGAACAGGTTATTAAGGGCCTGTATGAGAATGTGAAATAGCCTGACACGCATATCTGTAGATTCAGAAGAAGAGACGATGGATGTTTTTAGAAAATGGACATAATGCCTAATGTTTTATAACTTAAAAAGGTTTTTTTTATTTGTTTGTTTTGTTTTGTATAGGTTAATGCCATGAAGTGACATTTTTTTATTTGTGGAGTTTATCTTAGCAATGAGTAAGACTCATGTGTAAGATGTGGTATTTTAAACTTGATCCACTAGTGTCTTATTAGGAACATTGCTGAGGAAGGAATGCAAAAGCAGAGAGGGTGCTGAGAGTCAGGAAGGTTATTAGAAGGGCATGAGATAGTGGGAGACCCTTTCCTCGGGATGTTTAAGTTCATTTTATGTGCTTGTATGGCTTTGGACCCAGGTGCAGGGGCCTTCATCCACTAAGCCACCTTGCCTTCCATAAAGTTTCGTTTACCTTCAGTATGAAACTAAGCATAGTTCTGTATAAATTGAAGAACATCTTCAGCTGTCAGTTTTCTCATCTGGAAATTGAGGTAATAATAGTTCCTACTTCAGGGGTTTTGTTTTGATTATGGTAATTTGTATGAAGTGTCTGATGTGTGTGGTACAGTCAGTTTCTTGCCTCATTGCCAGTGTTGGAACCTAGAAGAATTGCCTGTATGAAGGCACCGAGAAGCCATATCCACACAAGTTCCTTATTTTTCATTCAGCTAGTTTTAGGAAGCTAGAACATTCAAGGAGTAAGAGTACTAGTCAGCCTTTCATATTGTCCAAGTATGTTGTCATAATTTTGTCTTTACTAGTTTTTATTATACTTTTATGGGGTTTAAATTAGGTTTGTAAACCATCTCAAAAGGTCTTCTTTAGTTAGGGGTTAATCACATTGGCAGTTATCTTTTTTTTTTTTTTTTAAAGATTTATTTATTTATTATGTATGACTGCAGGCCAGAAGAGGGCACCAGATCTCATTACGGATGGTAGTGAGCTACCATGTGGTTGCTGGGAATTGAACTCAGGACCTCTTTCTTAACCTCTGAGCCATCTCTCTAGCCTGGTAGTTATCTTAGTAGAGCTCAAATTTAATATTGAAACCTGACATCTGTCATTTCATTTGTCTAAAAGTCCTGAACTTCTATCCCCAACATTTTTTGTTCCTCGATGTTAATTAATAGTTAATTCTTTTTATCACTGAGAATAATGGAAGCAATCAGAAGAGAGCTTATATATACTCTCTCCTTGTACCTGTATTTAGGCCTGTACAGTAATTCCCTCACTGCCCTGAATTAATTCTACATGTGCCTAAGGCTAACCTCTTTGTATTCTGGATGTAATTCTCTTATATGCTCAGGCAATTCCTACAGGTAGCTCTTTTCTCTTTTGTAACACCAACCTGCCCTCTCTACTGGATCATTTTCATGAGTATTTCCCCCATTTCAGTATAAAACAATCCCTCAATTGTATATCCTTTTCCAGATCTGCTCTCATTTTCACTACATTTCAGTCCTCAAATGACTTCCTCATAGACCTTCCTGTTCATTTTCCTTGATTTTTTTTTTCTGTATAACAATTAATATCTGGTATTATAGTAGGCCCACAATTCATGAAGAATATATTTAAAAAAATCTACTGTTGTTGCCTGAAAGGCAAATGGTACTGAATTCTTTGTTATGCTTTCTCATGCATATGTAAATACATATCTATAATAGCATTTATCTGTAATAAGAGAACCAGTATAGTAATAGTGTATTGTAAGAATTATGTGAATTGGTCTGTCTCTCCAAAAATATTTAGCTTTACACTAGTGACTTTTTGCTGTGAGATGATTGAATGTCTCATGGATCAGTGAAGTGAGGTGAATGACACAGTTAATGTGACATGGCATTAGGGCAACTCTGTAAAAGTTACTTGAAAACGAGTATGCCATACCTCAGCAGTGGAGCTGATGAACAAGAAGCTGCCTAGTGAACCATGGTGGCTAATGTATACAGCAAAGCTGTACCGTAAAGGGATGATTCACATCACAGGTGGGATAGAGCAGGATGGTGTGAAATTTCAGCATGCCACTAAGAACAGCACACAACTAAAAACATGTTTTTCTGCATTTTTTCAATTAGTATTTTTCAGACATTACTTCAAGAAACAAGTCATAGATGAGAGGAGACTGTTATAAAAGTTTACCTTTTTACTTAACTGTCTCCTCTCATTAAAATATAAACCATGTAGAGGGAAGTGTTTTCTTTATTCTTTTTAGCACTACAATAGAACCTCCTCCTCGAACAATGCATCCTGCTACATATACATTTCGACATTTATGAATCAGTGTACAAATACATATTTGAAAAATAAAGTATTTAGATGTTTAGTGGTTGTCTCCGGAATTTCATTACTTGTATTTTATTTTATTCATTATTTATTTATTTTATTTTTCTTAACAATTAAACATCTTGTTAACTGTGTCACAGAGGAAGGAATACAGAATTAAGGAGGTCAGATAAGTGAACAAAGTGATGTAGGTAATTGACTATATGTGAAGTAGTGCTTTTTTTTTTGTCACACTTCGAAAGACTTCAAGTATTTGTTAGGTGCATCCTTTTAAATGTTAGATTACACATTAGACAGTTTGCTTATAATTGTCACACTTACCATAATTAAATATCAAGTAACTGAAAAATATTGAGTACATATCTCATTTCATAAAGGTTTTAATTGAAGCTTAAATCCATTACTGAGACATTTCTCTGAAAATCTTTTTAATCCCCTGTAGTGTTTTTATATTATTTCTTAAAAAGCTTAGCTTTTAAGAAACAAAATTTATAGTAAATTCAGCATTGACCCTTTTGTTTGTTTGTTTTGTTTTGTTTTTCTCTGTGTAACAGTCCTGGCTGTCCTGTAACTCAATTTTTAGACCAAACTGGCCTCAATCCACCTGCCTCTGCCTCTCCAAGTGCTGGGATTAAAGGCGTGCACCACTACTGCCCAGCGAATTTACCTATCTTAAAACAACTATTTTATCTTATTTTTAGTTTAACTTATTTATTTTTGTTTGTTTGAGATAGGGTCTGAACTCTGGCCTCAAACCCAGTGTAGTCTTCCTGTCTTGGCCTCCTGAATATTGAAGTTACAGATAAGCTATTTAACAACTTTCAATAGAAGTAACTAAGCCAGAATATATCAGACCTATCTTTTTACATAGATTTTACTAGTTGATTTAATATTTGTCTTTACTTTTTTTAAGGACACTGTCATCAAATGGTATTACAATGCCTCAAAATAGTACTGGATTTCTCCAGAAAATGTTTTCTTTATAGAATTAAAGCTATGTTATTTAGTTTCTAGGTCTTCATAGCTTTCTGCTACCAATTCAGTATTTTGAGCTTTTTTCCTATAAAATGTGTACTTTTTTTGCTTTTTCACTACTGGGACATGAGCTTGTAATACATTTGTTTAAATCCAGAAGCTAGCTATTAAATGCATGAGGTTTTTCATTGCAGCAAGTTTCCCCCAAACCTATGTGCTGCCAGGATTTCCAAAGCACAGCAGGAGGAAATAGCAGGCACTTTCCTTGTGGTACTGGACCCACTCATCAGTCAGCTGCTCACATTCCAGCCTTTTGTGCAGGCAGTTTTGGATAGTAAACTAGGTAAGCTTCAAAACAGATTTAAATCATTGCCTTAATAATGGCATGTCAGATATAGTTGTTTCCCTTTAAGCAGTTACTATTTTGAAATTTTAAAATTTCATTTAAAATTTATTGTACTTTTATTGAAATATTTCCTATTAAGTCATACTTCTATTTTCTTTGTATTAAACTATTAAATTTCTGCTGAAAATATTTTAGAAATGTTTACCAATTTGTTCTAATATATGACTTTATTTCTGAAAAGACCTGCCCTGTGAACTGCAGCTCCCACAAGTCCTACTCCTGATTGTTGTTGCGGATAAACTGCCCTCTCGGCCTAAGGATGTACAGACCCTGTGGTGTACAGAAGCTATGGCGAGGTAACATTTTGTTTATATGTAATCATGTTACCAGTGGCTTAGGGGGCCCTATTTGAAATGGCCTTGAATTTTGTTTAAGCCAGACATGGTGTGGGATGATATGTTATTTGTGCACCCCAATAAAGCTGATCTGGGGATTAGAGGAAAAAGCCAGCCACTATATTAAATAAGGCAGTGATAGCACAGGCCTTTAATCCAACCATAGAGGTCTGGAGGTCTGGACAGACAAACAGGAAGTGATGGAGCTGGGCAGAAAGAGGAAGTAATGAAGCTGGGCGGAGAAAGGAAGGAAGATGGCAGAGCACAGAAAGGTACATAGGCGTGAGTATACAGGAAATAGCTGTCTCTTGGGATGAGGATTTCCTAGCGGTAAGAACTTGTGGCTTGGCTTGTTCTATTCCTCTGATCTCTCAGTTTTCACTCCAGTATCTGCCTCCGGGTTTTTTATTAATAAGACCTGTAGCTAGAGTTTCTCCAGTTCTGCCTGGCCCACGGTCAGGACAAATCTCTCTCACCTGCTAGTTCCACAGCCACTCAGACCCAACCGAGTAACACAGAGACTTATATTGCTTATAAACTGTATGTCCGTGGCAGGCTTCTCGCTGTCTAGTTCTTACATCTTAAATTAACCCATTTCTATATATCTATACCTTGCCACATGGCTCGTGGCTTACCATTACCTTACATGTTGGTACTCATGGTGGCGGCTGGCAGTGTCTTCTGACTCAGCCTTCCTGTTCCCAGAATTCTCTTCTCTGCTTGTCCTGCCTATATTTCTTGCCTGGCTACTGGCCAATCAGCATTTTATTTATATAGAGTGATATCCACAGGAAAGACCATTTGGCAATTCATGTTATAATGGTGTGTTTTTATAATCCCTCCTCTGCAGGATACTGAGACAGAGAAGCACTTGAACCTAGCATTTTGAAATCAGTTTGTCATAGTCTGCTTAATAGCTATTATGTAGAAAAACTGCCATGTCAAAGATATAAAATATTTATAACAGATGCTAAAAATATTTTAATTTTATTCACTGATTATTACCCATTGGTTGGCAGTAAAAACATTGACTATAATGGAGATAGATGCAAATAATAGCCTGTAAAAATGAGCTAAAATAGAAGCTAGAGAGGTGGCATATCTTTTAAGAGAGCTTGCTGCTCAGTCATGAGGACCAAAGTTTGGATCCTAATGCCTGTGTCTAGTAGCTTACAAATAACCTGTGACTCAAGCCTCAGGGAATCTGACACCTTTGAGTTTCCTTGGTTGCACATGTACACACAGGCATATGCATAAATAAAACTAAACCTTTTTTTTTTAAAAAAAGCTGTGATACTGTACAGTGTCTCCCAGGAAACGTCACTTGTCTTCACCGTCTTTAACACTACTGTAGTCCAGGTGCTAGTTTGTTACCAACTGGATTATTGCTATGCTCCTAATTTTTTCATTCCACAGTCTGAGATTCAAACTGGTATGCTCTAAAGTGAAGTAATGTTTTAACTTTGAAATTTCGCAACTCGTTCTGTTATTGTTGACTTTAATACCTGATTCCTTCATATAAAATATATATAAAATATTTTTATTATTTGAGAATTTCATACATGCATGCAATGTATTTTGATCATATTCACCCACTCATTTCACCCTAAAATTTCCCTGACTTCCCATTCATTCCCAATTTTGTGTCCTCATGTGTTTCCATATACCCATGGGTCTGTGACTATTAAGTGGACTGTGGTTGACCAACCAGGGGCCATACCCTTGAACGGACTGTCAGAAGCCATCTACTGTCAGGAGCAGGGACTGTTGAAACACTTGTCTCCTCCATCCCCATGTGAGGATGTTGATTAACTTGATCTTGTACAGGTCTTGTGTAGGCAACCACAGCTTCAGTGAGTTTACAAGTGCACAATCCTGTTCTTTCCAGAAGGCACTGTTAGATCCCTTTTCTCCCATGCTCCGGCTTTTATTTTTAACTCCTCTTTTATTTTTAACATAGCATGAACTCAATCATATCAGATTAATTTGTCTCTTACAGGCTTTCATATTTTGTTTATTTTTAATTTGTTACTTGAAACCTTCATG
This sequence comes from Peromyscus maniculatus bairdii, assembly GCF_049852395.1. Lineage (NCBI taxonomy): Eukaryota > Metazoa > Chordata > Mammalia > Rodentia > Cricetidae > Peromyscus > Peromyscus maniculatus. The sequence goes on along the minus strand of NC_134862.1, from coordinate 73,021,128 downwards.
AAAATTTCAACTATTTCTATCTTAAAATGATCCTTCCATGTATGTTTAAAAATAATAATTTAGCTCAGCTCCTTAAAAAACTTTGAGTTTGATTTTATGTAACTTGGCATTATTGTAAATGATGGGGCTGTTTTTATTTATTTATTTTATTGGGTTTGTTTGTTTATCTGTTTAAGATGGGGTCTTGCTGTGTAGCCCTGGCTGTCTTGGGACTCTTGGCAGTCCTCCTGTCTCTTTTTTCCTAAGATTACATGCCCATTTTGAAAAGGTTTGTTCAGGAAAATTCTTTAAAGACTTTTTTTTCTGGCAGTAAATTTATTTTTTTATGTGTCTATATTTATATGCATTTTCAATTACTATTGATTTTTTTAATCACCTGATGTTTTGATACTCTGAAGTAGCCCTGTATATGACATTATTTTACTTGGTATTTGTTAACTTCTAATAATGCTTGGCTCAATGTTCTTAATTTTCCTGCAGGGTGTCCCTAATCAAAGCCATTTTCTACAGTTTTGAGCGGTGTTCTGGTGAACTCTCTCTGACTGCTCCTTTACAGGGAGTAAAGGATAACGGGCAAGCTGAGGTGTCGGTCACTTTGTATCAGCACGCTTGTGTTCATCTGTGTGCATTTGTGGCTTCTTTTCATCCCTCACTGTTTCCGGAGCTGGTAAGTGTACTACACACTTGAGAAGTGGAGCTCACACTTTGCTTTCTTTTCATTGAAGTTGTATTTGATTTGTAGAAGAATAAAATGAGAATTAATGACTATAGTAAACCTCAGTCACCTCATCTTGCACATTTTGTCCTTTGGTTCATTTGTGTCCTAAGAAATGGCAGTCCTTGCTCTCCTTGCTCATACAATACTAGATGGCTAAAACACTTGATAAAACATTTTGTGTTTTGTGTGGGGAGGTATAAGAAAATCCCATGAGAAGTGGAAAACATAAGAAGGGGATGTCACCTAATGTACTAGTCATGTTTCTGTTGCTATGATAAAAAGCAACTTAAAAAAGGAAGAGTTTGTTTTGGTTTAAAGTTCCATAAAACAAGTTCACTTAATGCCTGGGGATGCATGGCATTTGGTGGCCAGAGCAGGAAGCTGAGAAATGATATCTCAACCACACACAGGAAATAAAGCTCTTTGGAAGTGGAGCAAGTCTATAAACTCTCAATGTTTGCCCTCAGTGATGTACTTTCCCAGCAAGGATGGGGACCAAATGTTCAAATACCTGAGCCTCTGGGGGATATTTTTCATTCAAATCACTGTACTCTTTCATAAAACGTAAATAGTAATATGTAATACTTGGTCAATTATAGATGATTTTAGTTTTAATAAATTAGATTGTTAAAAAGGTTGAAAATATTTTAGAAAAAACTGTCATATTGCTTGGAAGTTTTCAGAGAATGGTCTTTGTGGCTCACAAGGGCTGAGTTAGCACACTTAAGATTGGCTTCTGTTCCCCCTCAGCTCAACACAATGAGGAACATATAGTAGTTCCTCAACAGATAAAGGAATGGCAGTAGAATTCTTTTAGATACTAACATGCAGAGATATCCCACTGAGGAGCTCTATTTTGATTCTGATGTTGCTTTCTGATTTAGTGTGAGAAATGTAATATTAATATTTCATGAGCATCTGCCTAGTAATAAATTGACATTTCTGTTTTTTCATAGGATGCTGCTCTGTTGAATGCTGTGCTTAGTACTAATATGACCACCTCATTGTTAGCGATGGATGTGTGGTGTTTCCTTGCTCGGTAAAAAATGCCATTTCTGTGTTTGGATGGAGTCCTAGTAGTGACCAGCAGTAAATGGTTTAAAGTTAATAGAGAAGCTCTGCTTCTGTAATCTTTTCATGGTTAGATTTCATGTCACTATACTAAGTTTGGAAACAGGTGTCTGTTTTGGTTTTTTAATGTTTAAGCTAGTAGGTGAATGTTTAGGCAAATCTATATATTTTGATGTTCCTTGGTGATGGGCATCTAGTTTGAACATGCCTAATTTGAAATCCAAAATGTCTAAAATCCCAAACTTTGAGCACTGATGATACCAACAGTGAAAAGTTACATTCGTTGAAACAGTTTAATGCTCAAGATTACCAGAAATAGTAAATAAAAATTAAGTTATGTATATAGCCATTTATGAAAGGTAAATGAGTTTAATGTTTAGATTTGGATTCATCCCCAAATCTCATTACATATATGTAAATATTCTGAAATCTGATAAAATCTAAAATCTGAAACACTTCTGGTATAAGACATTTTAGATAAAGGGTGTTCAGCTTGTAATAGATCACATGTCCTCACAAGGGTCTGGCTTCTTGCTCTTCTAACTGGAAACTCAGTGACTCTTTTAATGTCATAGATATGGAACAGCTGAACTTTGTATGCATCATGTCACCTTAATGGCTCATCTGGTAAGTAGAATGAAACAGTCTAAAACACCCACTTTCTATGTTTTCTTTGGAGGTAAGATTTTTTGTTTGTTTGTTTTGAGACAGGGTTTCTCTGTGTAATAGCCCAGGCTAGCCTAGAACTTGCTTTGTAGACCAGATTGGCCTGGAACTCACAGAGATCTGCCTGCCTCTGCCTCCCAAGTGCTAGAAAGAGATATGATATTTTTTGGATGTTAATAAAAATGGGAGCAATAATAGCTAAAAAAATTTTTTTTAAAGATTTACAGAGGGCGCCGGATCTCATTACAGATGGTTGGGAGCCTCCATGTGGTTGCTGGGAATTGAACTCAGGACCTCTTAAAGAGTAGCCAGTACCCTTAACCACTGAGCCATGTCTCTAGCCCCAATAATAGCTAAATTTAATGCTAATTGTTTTTAATTGCTAATTTAATGCTAATGCTACTACAAAAAAATGTAGTTAAAAAACCCACCATATAAAGTGGAGAATTTTGTCATTTTCAGAATTTTAGAATTCAGTGGAATTTTAGAGTTTGTTGTGGGGGTGGGGAAGTCTCGGTCAGTTGACAATGTCTTTAAAATTGAATGTAAAGTGAAAGTGAAATTGTGACATTGGCTAAGTGCCCATCTCCTCTTTAATATAACTTGAGGTCTCCTATGATTTTGTGTATTTTAGTCAGGATGGTGTGCAAGGGATTCTGTGATTGTGATCATTGTTCTTAGGAAAAAAAGTCGGTTTGTTACTGAGTACCAGCATAAATGGCCTTAATGGTTTCTTTATCTTTAATGGTGATTTTTAATTATGAGATGTGTTCCATATGAAGTGCTTATGACCTTTTTGTTGCTATTTTTATCCATAGCCTTTGATAATGATAATGTCTGAACCTGTCTGCCCTTTGCTTCTTAGCAGTTACTGTGTCATGTATTTCTGTCATTTAGTGACTGTACGTTCCAGTGATGAGGAGCATAACCTGAACAGCTGATGTTTATACCTCTGTAGCTCACAGCAGGGTACTTACTAGTGGAAGGCTTGGCACACACATGCTGCACAAGAGAGAGTGATTCCTTACATTCTTACAGCTTCAGTCTTTGCTATTCACTTTTTAAAATAAAAACATTATTTTCTTAGATTATGTGTGCCTCTGTATGTAAATGCATGTTTCCACAGAGGCCAGAGGTGTCAGATCTCTGGGAGCTGGAGTTACAAGGTGGTTTGTAAGTGGCCTAATCTGGATGCTGGGACCAAGTTTGGGTCCTCTGCAGGTTCTTAATGCTGTGCCATCTCCAGTCTCTCTTAATTTTTTTTTTTTTTTTTTTTTAAGTCTAGGCTGGCCTGAACTCATGTGTCCTTGCCTCAGCCTCCTAGGGCTAGGATTACCTTATAAATGCTAACTCAGCTTCACTGAACATTAGTGTGCTTAGATCTTTAAAATTACATAAATTATCTTGCATAGCAACATTAACATACCAAGTTATTGTCAAAGTGGTAACTATTGTGTTTTTAAATACAACGTAAGAGTTCCTTTTTCATTATTAAAGCAACCAAATTTCTTTGAAGCAAAGAAATTAACAGCCCTAAATTAAAAATTAAAATTAGCTATAGTCTTATCACTCAGAAAGAGTCATTAGTATTTTGGCATGTAATGTGTCTTAGAAATTGACTCTTGACTCTTGGGCTGGAGCGATGGCTCAGAGGTTAAGAGCTCTTCCAGAGGTCCTGAGTTCAATTCCTAGCACCCACATGGTGGCTCACAACCATCTGTAATGAGATCTGGCACCCTCTTCTGTATACATAATAAATAAATAAATCTTTAAAAGAAAGAAAGAAGCCGGGCGGTGGTGGCGCACGCCTTTAATCCCAGCACTCGGGAGGCAGAGCCAGGCGGATCTCTGTGAGTTCGAGGCCGGCCTGGGCTACCAAGTGAGCTCCAGGAAAGGCGCAAAGCTACACAGAGAAACCCTGTCTCGAAAAACCAAAAAAAAAAAAAGAAAAGAAAAAAAAAAGAAAGAGAGAGAGAGAGAAGAAAGAAAGAAAGAAAGAAAGAAAGAAAGAAAGAAAGAAAGAAAGAAAGAAAGAAAGAAAGAAAGAAAGAGAAAAAGAAAAAGACTCTCTGGTTTTAACTCATTCTCTTCTTTCTTTCCTGACTTTCCAGATAAAATCTTGCCCTGGAGAGTGTATTCAGCTTACCAACCTGACATTACTGTTGAGGCGTCTCTTTTTCTTCATGACCCAACCCCATCAGGCAAGAATATTGTCTGTGTCAGTGTCTTCAATCACTTGTGACAATGGAGTTCAGATCCCTCCCCGTTTAAATGTAGTGTGACTGGAACATAAATTAACATTGATGCTTTGGTAATTGATTTTAGGTCTATGGAGATTTTGATGTCCCTGTTTCAGCTTAACAGATAAAATCTGATTCAGTTTTCCTGTAATACCTCTTTTTCCTTTTTTTGTTTCCCTATGTCTTTAAGATATTTGTGGGCAATGAGATAGCTCTGTACCTTTATTCCATTTATTAATTCTATTATGCCTTATTGATGCATCTTAGTTTTAAGGAAAAGTTACAAGTATGATAAGCTTCAGTTGCTTGCTGTTGTGAAGTCAACAAGATTTGCCACGATTGAGGACATTCCTGTCTCCGGGGCTTGAGTAGCCTTGTGCAGCCTGGTAGATGGATACCATTGGAACTCCCATAGCAGGGTTTTTGTTTGTGTTTCAAAACAAGTGTCTGGACTCTGACCTATAAATGCAGTGGTGGGTGTGAATACGGCTCAGCAATTTGCTTTTGTTGTTAAGCACTTAACGTGATTCTGACAAGGAGTTGAGCTTGGGATCCACTAGATACACAAAAGAAATTTTCCCATAAAGCCTTTGGCTTTGGCTTGAATCCTGAGTTATATCAGTGATGCAGCATTAACACACATCAGAATGGAGATGTTTTACTAAAAGCTGACACATGCTAAGATGTGTTTCTGTTTCCATGGGAATAACAGTTGAATATGTATTATAACTCAGTACTCTTATTTTAGTTGTTACCTGATTGAAGGAAAAGAAATGTACCTTATTTAAACATACTAATAATTGTGTGTAATAGTTTCACTTCTGTTGCTGTGATAAAACACTGACAGAAAGCAACTTTAAGGAAGAGAGTGTTGATTTGGCTGAAATTCCAGGTAAATTCCTCCCTCGTTGCAGGGAGGTCAAGGCAGGAAGAACAAAGAGAAACGAATGCATCCATGCTCTCTTGCTCGTGCCTAGCGTAGTTTCTCCACTCTTCTCACAGTTCAGGACTCCCTGCTTAGGGAATGGTGCCTTTCACAGTAGGCTGGGTCTTCCCATATCAGTAACTTAATTACGACAACTTCCACAGGCAAACCCAATGTAAACAATTCCATATTGAGACTCTCTGCCTAGCTAATTCTAGATTGTGTTAAGTTGCAATTAAAGGTAACCATCACATTGTGCTACTATTTTTATATAAGGTAAAAATTACTACATTTTCATTTTAAGCCCACAGGTATATTTCCCTTCTTAGTGGAATCTATATTTTCTACAGTTTCCTTACACTCCACTCTTCTCAAACTGTCAGCCCTTTAAATCTTTAAATCTTTTAGTTTTGAATCTTTAAAGTGATGTTTTAACCTCAGGATAGAGTCTGGAACTCTGAAGTGATCAGTTTTGGTAACACCTTTTTAAAAAAAAATTTTTACTGCATAGGACATTATTATATGTTATTTATTTTTTGAAAGGGGACCCATTTGTTGATTTATTCAACCTTATTATAAGGAAGAATGGTTTCTCCAGTCAACCAAATCATGGCTTTCTTGATGCACTTTAGTTTTCAGCTGAAGTTGCTTATTATAATTGACACTAAGCTCTTGAAGAATCCTTTTTCTTGTGGGCTCTGTCACAGCAGATGACCACAGTCTCTCGCTTGTTTTGTCAGCTACATTTACAAATAGATAATAGGAAGGTCTGGCACTATCAAGTGTCATGTTGTATTGCTTTGGGCTTAGAAGGGATTTTTGTTTAGCTTTTGATGTATGACAATTTTTCCTATATTTAGTGAAGTTTAAGTATTACAAATTGAGTTGTCTCATTTGTTTAAAAATATACTAGTATTCTTAGGTTCTACAAATTTAGCAATTAAATACACTATTATTTTTCTAATCTAACATTTGAGAACTAGTGTTTGAAATTTTAGTTCCTATTTTTGAGTCTTCTTGACATCTGCATTTTAACAGAACAGTATTGTGTTTCTGTTAATGCAATAAGCATTTTTGTGTTCCCCAAAATACTGTGCATTCTAATAAATTTATCTGGGGTCAGAGGACAGAACAACCAGTAGATAGACATAAAGACCAGAAAATGGTGGCACACACGCCTTTAATCCTATCACTTGGGAGGCAGTGATCCATGTGGATCTCTGTGAGTTTAAAGCCACACTGGAAACAGCCAGGCATGGTGACTCACGCCTTTAATTCCAGGAAGTGAGCCTTTAATCCCAGGGAGTGATGGCAGAAAGCAGAAAGGTATATAAGGCTGAGGACCAGGAACTAGAGCTGGTTAAGCTTTTAGGTTTTTGAGCAGCACAGTTCAGCTGAGAGGCATCCAATCTGAGGAAACAGGATCAGCTGAGGAATTGGTAAGGTGAGGTGGCTGTGGCTTGTTCTGTCTCTCTGATCATTCAGTGTTCACCCCAATACCTGGCTCTGAGTTTGTTTTTATTAATAAGACTCTTTAAGATTCATGCTACACTTTGGATTATATTTCAGGGAAGAATGGATTTAACAATCATATCATTGTTTTGTTTCGTTCTGTAGCTTCCTTTTGGAAGACTAATTTAGTATGTCCTCTAAGGCAGAGCAGAGCCAGCTAATCATTTGAAAACTGGACCTATGATCTTGGCTTCATGTTCTCAAATGCAGTAAGCTAAGCTAACAGCCGGGAGAGTGGTGAATTAACCTTGCCGTATCTGGACTATTGGTTTGACTTAACTGTATAAGGTGATGAGTACTTGGAAGATAGCAGATCTACTGGATAGAAAGAAGATAAAATATCTGATGTGAATAATAATGGAATACATTATTTAACACTCCTTAGTGCATTTTGTATCATGCTTCATTTAAGCATGGTTTTTCATTTTGGAGACAAATACAGTAGCAACAAAAATAATCATGTTCATTTATGTTATGTTGGTCTGGTACCCAGTACTGTGCATTTATGAAGCAGATTTTAAAAATTTTTGTTGGTTGAAATAAGATCTCAGTATGTGACCCTGGCTGCCCTGGGTCACTATGTAGACTCGGGTGACCTCAAACTTGTAGAGATACTTATACCTCTGTCTCCTGAATGTTGGAGTTGTATAGACCACTACACCTGGCATAAGTGTTGAAGTTAATACTCATTTCTTGTATATCCAGTCATCCATTAGTCTGAAGTTGCTCATTTCATTCTCAACTTATTTCAGGTGGAATTTATCCAGAGATTTTCTCCAAAAGAAGCTGACAACTTGCCTCTGTGGCAGTGTATTTCCTTCCAGTCATTGTCTGCTGATCTTAGGAAAGAAGCTGCGTGTGAAGTGATCAAAGTATGCACAGCACAGTGCATAAAATGGTTGAGCAGCAGTCATACTTTGGCAGAACTTGACTATCTGGTGAGATAGTTTTGATTAATTCAGCAGTTTACTTAGCACTGTTTCAGCTGATAGCTACAGTCTCTGAGATGTGCTCTTTCAAAACATAGCAATATGTACATTATAAAAGGACCTTTGAGAAAATTTTAATCGATTAATTAAACAAAGCAGGAAGGTTTCCTCTTGGGTAAGACCCATTTGGAAAACATGACAGCACTTCATTTACTATTTCTGTTAGCGCCTATCTGGATGAAGCAGATATGATTCACTTCCTCCCCCTTAGATAGGATCTTATTACTGCATAGACCAGGATAGCTTTGAACTCAGGATCTTAGCTTCCTTAGTGCTAGATGACAGGTGTGTACCATTATGGCCAGCTTAGACATGATTCTTTTATTTGACAAAATACAACAGGCATTTTATAGAAAACTGCTCTGAGCCTTTATGTAGCGTTCTATTTAATTGTTTCCTCATAAAACAGACAGAAAGTTCATCTGTAAGTAGAAGATACATGATTTTTAAAGATGGACTAGATACAGTACCTGCAGTTGAATTTTCCACTTCAGTCTTCATTTGCTTGTTCATTTACTCACCAAATAAACTTTGAGTGTTCTTATGTAATACGTTTTGTTTTAGTCATTGGGGTATAGATATAACAAGAAGCAAAATTAAGAAACCTCCTAGTCTTAATAGATGTATATTCTAGCTAAACAGTACACAGTATAATAAATACCTCTATGGTAAGTATATAAAAACTTAGCAGGGATAAAGTATACGTTCAAGCACTTGGAAGCTTTCTTTTAATTTTTGATTAGAAGTTGCTCAAGGCATATGTTTCCATACTAAGTTGTTCTTCTGTACTCTTATAAAGTGGCAGTTGACCATAATTATTAAGGTAGTTTAAAACATTTATATAAAATCAAAGAAGGCTTTTGTGGCTTTATTTTATTTATTATAGCTAATCATGGATGGGTTAAGTTTGTCATTTGTATTTAATATGTACTAGTTTCTAATTGTTCAGCAATTTAGTAGACTTCTCAATATGCATTACACTTTTTATAATGAAAATATTTTGGGTGTATTAGGTAGAAGCACTAATTTTCTAAAATTAACTCCTTAAGCTATGTGCAAAAGTTGCTGAATGTATTTATTTGTAAAGGGAAGTAGATTAATTTTGAAAGAGATGGTGTAAGGCAATTCCAACATGGCTGTAGATATTGAAGTATAGGATTCAAGTCAGTGTTACTGATCATTAGATTCTAGTATGGCCTTCTTTCTATACACACCACCCCCAGATTTTAGTACAAGCCAGAAAAAGATCTGAGTTTTTGTATGTAAAATCGAGAATGAATCCAGAAAAGGTTGTTTTCTGTTTCAAATTCTAGATGGTATATTTCTTAAATACTTTGTGTATAAAATGTAATGTTTTCTGTAGCATCTCATGGTAAAACACCAAAAATAATTAAAAATCTAGTAAACTATGCAGATTGCTGTGTGTACAGATGAAAAAAAATACAGCTTTCTTTTGATAAATATTTTAAATTAGGCCAACTTTGCTTACCATGTGTTAGGTTTTTATTGTTGTGACAAACACAGTGACCATAAGCAACTTGGGGAAGAAAGGGTTTATTTCAGCTTAGAGTCCATTATGAAGGGGCATCAGGGGAGGAACTCAAGGCAGGAACTGAAGTAGAAGCTATGGGGAGCACCACTTACTGGCTTGCTCCTCATCACTTACTCAGCCTGTTCTCATCCACAGTCAGGATCACCTGTTCATGGGGTGTCATAAAACCCCAGTTGGCTGAGCCCTCCCACACCAGTAACCAATCAAGAAAATGCCCTACACACTTGCTTACAGGTAATCTGATGGAGGCATTCTCTTAATTGAGGTTCCTCTTCCCAGATAATTCTAGCTTTTGTCAAGCTGACCAAAACAGAAAAAAAAGAGAAAAACAGGACAAAAGCCTAGTAAAAGTCAATGCTGTTGCTATTTTAAATGAAAAATTCAATCTAAAAGGAGAACATGCTTTTATGTGCAAGGAAAACTGATCTTAATAATCGTATTAAAATTTTCATATATATTTGTTTTAAAAAGCTGAAAAAGATGGCTTTATCTCTTAGTCATATGGATTGTTATGAACAGTTGTAACTCATGCATTGTTTACAATTGGGCCCCTGGTCCTTTAGATTTGTAAACTGAAACTTTCTCTTTTTCCCCCTTTAGAACACAGCACTCTCTGCTTTGCTTACTGTATGTAATTCTGCTGGTGATGCTTTGGATATTAGACAGCAAACTACAGTTACTGAAGTTGTGAGTCAGCTTTGGGCTTTTATAAACATTCAACAAGTAAGGAAGCTACTCATCATTTCTTTGAAAACTATAGCATATTGATGAGAGAATATTGCAATCTCCCTATAGATTAAAATTTCTAATTTCTTGAGGCGTTAGATCAAAGCTGTGATTAGAATTCACCTAATTGTGTTCTCTCTCAGACATTTGTTATATATGTGTGTGGGGATAAAGGAGTGTATGCATTTTTTTGGGTGTGTGTGCGTGTGTATCTACGTCTGCTACCCCTTTCCTCCCAAAGTGCTATGGTTACAGATGAGCCCTGCCACTCATTTTTTGTGTGGCTCCTGGGGCTTAGGTCCTCATGCTGGCACATCAGGCATTTTACTGACTGAGCAATGTCCTTAGGCCCTTTCCGGCAGATTTTTTGTGTTGTTGTTTGCTTTGTTTTTCTCTAGTGTGTGATATTAATCTTAGACCCTTCCATAGTGGCAACCACAGTTTTTTTAAATAATTGAGGTAACAAGATAGTCAGTTGACTTTAAAGTGAAAGGGACTAGTGAGAGGATGTAGCCAATTTGTGTTCCTCTTCCCCAGCAAAGCCAGGAAATCAAGTGGTTATTAGGCTAAAATTAGAACAAATCCCCTACATATAGTTGTAAACTTAAGTTTCTTAAAGATTTAAATATTTCAAGTACAATGTTTGTTTTCTCTAACTGAGATGTGACCTCTGGCAACCAGTGGAAGCTGAGAGAAAAACACAAACTCTGGGGAAGTAATAGAAATTATTTTGCAGATAGTGGCTCTTAGACATTCAGGTTTCCTGGAAGTCAAACCCCAGGGCTTCTTCCTGTGTGCTCTACCACTGAGCTACATCCTAGCCCTGGAGAAAGACTAGGTTTCATGATCCATTTTTATGGTCAGGTTTTCAAGAGGCTGCCACTGATGTTTACATGGCACTTAGTGCCATTCAGCATCCCTGTCCTGGGATGTGCCTCATATCAGTATGACGTAAACACTATGAAGAGGTAGAATTTGACCAACACCAATGGATATACAAGTTTTTCAGTGGCCAACAGTGGTAATTAGACCCTTTAAATCATCTTTTTGAATGATGCTCCTTTGTTCCTAGCCATGTGATCTTGAGCAAATAACTTTCTTCACCCTGTTCTGTTATTATTACAATGGACACCAAAAAACAAAAATAAAATGGGTATGGTATTATCTACCACTTCGTTGTTATAAAGCTTATAGGTGAGGTAGTAATTATAAATCACAGATTGACTGGTATATAATAAATGCCTAGTAAAATACTATTGTAGCTCTTCTCATGTATCTTAGTTAGGCTTGCTGTTGTGATAAAACACCATGACCAAAGCAACTTGAGGAGAATAGGGTTTATTTTATCTTACATCCAGGAGAGTCAGGGTCAAGAACTAATGTAGACCCCATGGAGGAGTGTTGTTTACTGATGTGCTCCTATGGCTTGCTCAGCCTGTTTTCTTAGAACACCCAGAACCACCTGCCCAGGGGTGGCACTGCCCACATGGAGCTGGGCCCTCGCATATCAATAATTAATCAAGAAAATGCCCTACAGTTTGTCTACAGGCAGTTTGATAGAGGTGTTTTTTAAATTGAGGTTCTTCCCAAATAACTCTAGCTTGTGTCATGCTGATGAAAAACTAACTCTTAACATCACATAATTGAAAATTCTTACCAAAATTACTTTGTTTCTTTTCAAGGTAATCAGTCAACCCTATGTTCAACAGGCATTTAGCCTTTTACTTCAACTACTGGCATTTTTCATCCAAACTGTAGATCCACAGCTGATAAGTCAGGTAATAACAGCGACCAAGTTGGTTCTTTGCTTGTTTGTGAATCTGCAGTGATTTATTTGGCTTACTTGTAACTCCTTTAATCCTTTGTCCCTCTTCCTTCCTTCTGCCCGTCTGTCCTCCTTTCCTTCCGTCTGTCTTATGGAGCCCAGACTGGCCTCCGACTCATTATGTAGCAGAGGATGCCCTTCAACTTCTTGTCCTTTATCTTTAGAAGCATGTGGTACCACACCAAGTTTGGATGCAGTGCCAGGAATTGAATCTAGGGCTTTGTGCATGCCTGGCGTGCACTCTATCAACTGAGCTCCATCTCCAGCCTTTGTAATCCTTTCCTTGCCAACTGAATGTGTCAGCTTGTGTTCATCAAAGTTGTCACCTAGTGTCTTTCTGGCTTCTGTTAGTGTTCTTGTTGTTGATTCAGCCTCCATCTGTTCTCTGTCACCTTTAGGCTTTATGCCTTGCTACTACGTAGTCAGAATTTTGTGTGGCACAACCCAGGAAATAACCAAATTAGGAGTCCTGGTGTTGTGCTGAACTCTGCATTTATTGCACTTGCAAAGGTACTGTCAACAGCTAGCTTCGAGATTATGCAACATTGCCATGTCTTTGTTTCCTTTAAAGAGTTAAATTGTTTCCAAAAAACTGGTTCTGCTGTATTTCTTCTTTGCCCCCCCCCCCCCCCCCCCCCCCCGCCCCAACCCCCACCCCTTACCTGGCTGGGCATAGGCAGCTTTACTGTCTGGAGTGTCTCTAAGGTGGTACTTCTGAGGCAACAAAACATGGGAGTGCCTTCCTTTTATCTGAAGTGGCTGAGAGCTTTGGAATGAGTCCATATTGGACAGGGTCAGGAAGCAGAAAAAAACAAAAAAACAAAAAACAGTAGAAATAACTTCTTATTTAGGGTATGAAAGAGGTAGAATCTGTCATCATATATGATGGACTGGAACAAAATAAACTAAAAGTAGTGGTAAAGCTTGGTTTCAGGCAACTCTTGTTAACTGTATATATAAAGAAATTAGCTTAGCAAGCAAATACTAATTATGTGTAATGTGGACTATTGTAAAGAAAGAATGTGGTAAAACAAATACTGAATGCAGTAATGCTTGAATTTGCTGACTGAAATTTCTAAGGTTCTTGTTGAAAAATTAAATAGAATAATTTTAAGAAGTGCTTAATTTTTAAAAGCTTTAAGCAACTAAAGTCTACACTTGGAATATAACTGTTCAAATAGGGCTTGTGTCCTTTGTAGGTTTCACTTTTGTCCCTTTCCATTATCAGGAACTGACTAAGCTCTCCTGATTTAATTCACTTTACTATTTTTACCTAAGAGCAATGAATAACTTTTTACATTTTTAAAGATTGTTAAATATATGTTAGTTTTATATGGTATTTGTCATATGTAATATCCATAACTATATTTATATGCAACACACAATGTGTTGTCTATAAAGCCTAAATTTACTGTTTGGATTTTTTATAGAACAAGTTTGCAAATCATTGCTTTAAATAATGAACTTCTTTCAGTAGAATTGAAAATGCAAAATGCTTAGTTGGCACACATTTTTGGTACACAGATGGTAATATAAATTTGTCTTTATGCTCAGTCAGATAAGCTGGGGTCCAAAGAAGGAATTCAGCAGTACCAGTCTTTGAAAACAGTCTTATTTTTTTCAAGGAAACAGAGGATCACCCTTAAGTTCATGGTGGCAGTGTTCTGTAACCTCATTGCTAGCTGCTGACAGTGCCTTTTAAAGTACTGTATGAATGCAGAAGTTCAGCACACCACCAGGACTCCTAACTTTGGCTATTTCCTGGGCAGTTAACCAACACACAAAATTCTGATTGCTTATTAGCGAAGCACATGAGTTGGAGGTAAGAGACTATGGTGAGAAGAAATACTAACTCTTTTACCTGATGTTCTTCCTCAGCTTCCACAGTTGAGGCTTTGTAGACAGGCTGTTTGAATTTTGTCTTCTTTCCCTTCCCCACACAACTACACCTTGCTAGCAGCTCTTCTTACAACTGCTCTCTGTTTTTTACCTCATCAGGTAGTAACTTTACTGACCTCATTACTTAAATTAGAGCCTCCCGACCATGTCTCTCTGGCAGCGCTGGATTTCATATCTTCTCTGGGCAGAGTTTTTATACCTCAGGCTATCCAGGTAATACACTCTTTGTATTTAACAAAAATACAAAATCTAAAAGCGATCTCTATTAACTAGGGAAATTTTAAGCTTTTGATTTTTGTTTGGTTGTTTTTGAGACAGAGTCTCACACTCTAGCCTAGCCTGGCATAGACCTGAGGCAGGTTCCTTGCTTCAGCCTCCTTAAGTGCTGGAACTGTGGTGTGAACCACACTGAGTATAGGTTTTTGATTTCTAAAATCTTGTGCATTTACTAACAAAGTTGTGGAAAAGAAATACTTGCTGATAAGGAAGGGTCGTTGTCAAAATAGAGTACATTTTAAGTCATTTTCTTTAAAAAAAAAAATATGAGTTGGCATTTAAATAATTTATTAAGTTGCCTACTGTGTTCTGAGATAGTCTGTTGTGTCCCAGTATCTGAAGGAAGAAAGCATTCATGTCTTATAGGCAATAGTGTCCAGTGAGGAAATTGGTAATTAGTTATTATGCAGGTAGATTCATGAAACAGCATTGATTTTTTAGAGACAGTATTTTAACAATATTGTAAAATATGTGTAGCTGACAAGTGCGTATTTTGCTTCCAGAATTATATTCTGGTGGCCTGGGGAAAGACTACTACCAAATTTTAAGACCTTCTGACAAAATTAGATTCTCTTAAACTAGGAGCTTTGTCTTACTATTGTAATAAAATCCCAGTGTTTCTAGATTCTTGGCTTTGTTTTACCTTCAAAGAGATTATAAAATGCTCTCTGGTGAGAACCTTTTCAAGGTGCAAGATGGACTGTATTTCAGTACATATTGATAAAAATCCTTGAAACAAAGTTGAATTCCACAAATTTTCTTTTACTTCTTCACAAGAAAATGACACAAATTCATCTGTTTCCATCATGTAAACTTGTGTTTCATGAGATAAATATAGATGGTAGCAGCTTTTCTCTTTTTTGACAGAAATACCAACTTACATTTGAGCTGTCATCCTTTTTTTGGAAATGGCCTCAATATGTAGGCCAGGGTAGTTTCAAATTTGCAATCCTGTTTTAGCCTCCAGAATGCTGAGATTACAGACATGTACTCTTTATTATAAAATAAGTTTATTCTAGAGTGCTGTTTTGGTCCTGCAGGTCTAGGTGCTGCTTGGCTGCAGAACCCATACATCAAATGCTTTGTTGTCAGCATAGCAGTACTTTATAGACCTGGCCGGGTAAGGGCAGGTCCTGAAGAGATGGGAGATTCATGAACATATGCAGCACTCATAGCTGTAAGACAGGTTCAAATAAGTACGTGCTGGGGGTATAATAACTTAACCGCAGTCTCAGTTCGCTGAAGCAGTTAACAAAGTCGTGATATATGTAGTGTAGTAAGTGGTGGTGAGTGCTATGGGAGAAAGTAAAGCAGAAAGGTGGGGGGGGGCACAATATGAGGGGTAGTTCTGAATGGGGACAAGAAAAGTACGCCCTTACTAGGGTGACAGGTAAGTATAAATCTGAAAGGGAAGGAGAAAGCTATGTTGTTTCTCTGGAAGACTTCTGAGCAGGGTATAGAGAACAAGTGCAAAGCCTCATAGACAGGAACATGTCTGATTACTCAGGGCGTCTAGTATAGCATTGGGTGGTGATGCTTTGCTGATCTTGTAAACATCTGGTTTTATGCTGGAGGAAATTGGAAGTTATTAGAAGGATTTGAGCAAGGAATAGAGAACGTAATGTGTCCCAGAAGTTGACAGTAGCCTGTATTGAAGATGTTTTTTCTCCAACAAGGTTTGTTTCTTTTTGTAGGACAAAGTGCTGCCCAACCTGTCTTGTATTTTTGCTTTACTGCTAGCCAACAAGAATTGGCTGCTAGAGCAACATACGTTGGAGGCATTTACTCAGTTTGCTGAGGTAAGCCCAGTTTATCATATTGATCTCTGTGCATTTTAATATTTCTAATATTCTAAAACATTTAAAAAATATTGAGCTAGTTATGTATCTCAGTTGTAAAATTTTCTGCTGAGGAGATATTAATCATATGTTTACAAAGCCTCATTATAAGGTCTAAAGAAATGAGGTGCCTTTTCCCAAGGTTCTCTGATTAGCAAGGATTAAGCATTTGGAGTCTGTAGCAGGATTCTTGAAAGTTCTTATTAATAAAATCAAACCCGAGGCCAGTTATTGGGGTCAATGCTGGTAGATCAGAGAGACAGAACAAGCCACAGCTATCTCACCTCGCCGGATCCTCAGCTGGTCTTGTCTCCTCAGACTCGAGGCCTCTTAGTCCTCATCCGGAATGGGTCTCAGCTGAATTACTGCTCAAAAGCCTGAATGCTTAACCAGCCAAAATCTTCTAGTTTCTGGTCCTCACGCCTTATATATCTTTCTGCCTTCTACCACCACTCCCTGGGATTAAAGGCTGGCTTTCTGGGATTAAAGGCGTGTGTCACCATGCTTGGCTTTTTCCAATGTGGCCTTGAACTCACAGAGATCCAGAGGGATTTCTATCTCTGGAATGCTAGGATTAAAGGTGTGTGTGCGCCACCATTTTCTAGCCTTTATATCTAGTGGCTGTCTGTTCTCTGACCCCAGATAAATTTATTAGAGTACACAATATTTTGGGGAACACAATACCACCTCAGGAGTCAACTGCCTGCCTAAGACACTGCCTTCAGCAGTACTGGGGGAACTTCTCCTTTGGAAGTGCTTCTGCTCTGACCCATTTCTGTACAGTCATGCCTTTGGTTCAAGAGTGACTCAAGTAATTAAACCTTGCAGCACCCTGTGTAGAGAAGCCACAATTACATAAGGCTCTGCAGAACTCTGAGAACCTTGGGTACTACTTTCTTTTAAAATGAGTTTTCAGTTAAGGTAGTTTAAAAACTCCTTGGCTCCACAGGTAGCTGAACTATAAGTGATCTGTCTTGTTTACTGATATTTTAATAGGGAACAAATCACGAGGAGATAGTGCCACAGTGTCTCAATTCTGAAGAAATCAAGAACAAAGTTGTAGCCTTTTTGGAGAAGGTATTTATTACTTATGTATCAAGTCCATGTTTTATTCTTTATCATATATTTTTGAATTGTCTACTTATATTATACTTATTACCTTATACTTATTATACTTATTACCTTAGCTTCAATATTTTCTTCTTAGTACTGGGGTTTGAACCAGGGCCTTGCATGTGCTAGACAAGTGCTTTACTCTGCTGAGCTACAACCCCAGCCTTAAACTATTTAGTGTTCTGCACAGTGCTAATACAAATAGGGTAAGTAAGCATACCTAATCCAGAGTACTCCAAAATCTGAAACTTTTTGAGCCACCAACATGAGGAAAAAAACAGAAAATACCTTGCAGTGAATCCTTATTTCATGCATAAAATTACCAGAAATATTATATAAAATTACCTCAGGGATGGTATATGATCATACTTGGTGCCTGTCCCCACAGTATCTGATTGTTTATGAAAGAAATCTGAAGCATTTTTGTATAAATTTAAAGGGAACCAACCACAATTTGTATGAATCAGTTAAGAGTGTATATCAGAGAAGTAAATGACTTTAAGTCACTGTACCCATAAGATATAATAGCATAAATAACATTGGCAACAAGATGAAAAAGTATGGATCTCTAACATTGCTGATTATAATTGAATACACATGATTACAAGTCCTAGCATTATGGTTTTTACCATGTTTTAGTATGATTTCAGAATTGTTTCTAATATACAGAGACAGACTTTATTTTTGTACATAGGATCTCACTGTGTAGCCCTGGCTGGCTTTGATCTCAGAGATCCTCCTGCCTCTGCCTCCTGAGTGCTAGAATTAAGGGTATGTAAAGTGGTGTTTCTACAGTTGAGTACAGTCAAAAGCTTTTAAGTATAGGGATCCAATATATACTCTGGTATTATGATGTAAGGGGGTAATTGATATACTAATAAGCATACCTGTCAAACCAGAGACTCAGAATACTAGGAAATGTAAATTATACTCAAGCACATATTTAACTGGGTTCTGTATTTTATAAATTACTTACTTGAGTTGTTACTAAACATTATAAATATGTATATGTGTTACAATTAGTACATGCGTAAAAGTAACTCTTTTACTAGCATCACAGCCTATATATTAAGTTGAATGTTAGCATACTTTAGTTGGAGAGACAACTCCCAATTCTTCTGTAGTGAAGAACCTTCTAAGGCACTCTAACAACACTCTGGTTCTTAACCTGTGGGTCAAAACCCTCCCAACACAGGGTTATGTATCATATATCCTGCATATCAGATATTTACATTGTGATTCATAACAGTAGCAAAATTATAGTTAATGAAGTAGCAATGAAATAATTTTATGGTTGGGGGGGGTCACCACAACATGAGGCACTGTATTAAAGTTGGCAGCATTAGGAAGGGTGGGAACATTGTTCTAAGGGGACTGTGTTCAGGTTATACTAAAAGTTAAGTCTACCTAACCTAGAATTTGCCTGGTCACAGGTTTAGCCAGAATGAACACTCAGCACTTATAGACATGTACATAAAGTAGTCAGTTTCTTCTTCTAAATCTCACTAGATACCAAGTGGTATGAGAATGCTAATGTGTCAGTGGTTTTTGATGATCTTTGACAGACAGGACTTGTAGATGAAACTGAAGCTGCCATAGTGGACCGTGTGAAACAGGAGAAAGGCACTTTCGGGGAACCCGCTGCTAAGGTGACTGTAGGAGAAGCAAATGGGTTGGCTCTACAGGTATGGGCTGCTTTTCAGTGTGGTTAGTGGTCAAACAATGCAACGTCTGCCTCATTACTGTTTGATTCTTGTCTTCATGCTGAATATCAAGGACAATCTAGACACATAAAATTCCCATTTGTATGGTAGTTGCACATCAAAAACAAAACCATACATTTTTCCTCAAGTGTTACCAACACAGGCAAGAACTACAAAAAAAATAGTTGTAAACATTATACCAAATATATTCTTTATTATTGGAAGTTACATATTGTACCAATGATGACATAAATGCATTTTCTGACTCACAGATATCAATCAGCACGTTTAGTTCATCTCTTGTCTCCTCATCAAGCCAGCCTCATAATTACCTTTCTCTATTATTACATGTATCTATTGAATGGTAGAAATTTGACACTACTACATAATTCAAAATTGTGTTTTTAACACAAGTATAATATAATTTGGAATTTCAGGCAATAGTAATTTGGTTTTTTGTTTGTTTGTTTGTTTTTTCTTTTAAGATGTAGCTGTAAGCCTGAAATATTTAAAGTTCAATATAAATCAGTTATGTTCATAAGCCCTGTGAATTTAAATTGTGACACTCCTTTGGAAAACTGATTATTAGATATGTCTGGGTCTCAGTCCCTCTTGCTCCTCCCTGTGCAAGATGTCTTGAGCCTTAGTTTTCCTCAGCTGGCCCCAAAAGCATGTTGAAAACTAGTTCTCATCATTTACAAACTTAATATTAGAAAATTCACATTTTATTTCTCTTAATGGTGTTTTTAAAGAATACTCATTGATAGTTGTTGGGCAAGACAGCATTTGTCACTGGGGACCTAGCATAGGAGAGTTCTCCTGGACTGCCACACACAATTAGGATTAGGTATTACGATGGGGAGGGCACCCTTTGTGATGCCAGGATTACAATTTCTCTTGAATTATTTCTAGAATGAGTATTATGGCATTACTGGTTTCATGCTTTCCTTATTTTCCAGCCTTGTACAAAAAGAGCCCGGCAGGAGTTGCCCTTCGAAGAAGAGTATAGGTTAGCATTTCAGGCAGCAGCAGGGGCTTTGGAGACAACGGAGATGTTACTCCAGCAGGCCCCCGCTCCAGACTGGCTGGTAGTGGAACTGGAGGCACTGCAAGAAAAGATTGAGAAGCTAAAATGCTGTGTACCTGAGGGTATATGAACGGACTCTCTTAGTCGACAGAACTGGGTTTGACTGAGTCTTCATCAGCTGCCTTGCCTGGCTGTTTTGTAAATGAAATTACGAATGTAAATTATGTTTGTACATTTTCATTGCACATATAAAACTTTTATAAATGTGAAAATAATCTTTATTTGACATAGAGAACAAGATGGGGGGTATTTCTCATTGAGAACTTTGGTACAGTGTAATACAGGTAAAACAGTAACTGCCCAGGTCCAAAGGAGGGACCTTCTTTTACTCAGATGATCAACTGTAAACAAATAAATAAGCTGCTTAAAGAACCTTAGCAGTTTGAAGTTATAATTTACAGCTAGAATCTTTTTTCAGTAAGTTATTATTTCACAATAGAGCTTTTTACTCTTTTACTTTTAAAGAAATGGCACAAAATTAAGCTCACCAGCTTGAATTTTTTATTTTCTTTACTTCCAGAACTGTCCTGGAAAAAGCACTTCTTAGCTACTTTGCATGGGAACTGGCCTCGGTCAAGTGCACACAGGCTCTTCTTCCTAGAATCCGGCACTGAGCTTTCTGCCACCTAGGGCTTAGTCAGCAACTGGAGGTTGGTCTCAGCTTGAGTTGGCACAGACTGCAAAAAGAGCTTCTGGTACGGGGAACACAAGCTGCTTTGGGGTTTACATCCATGCAGCTTGCTCTGAGGTATTACTTCTTTTCTTTAGAATTATTCCTGAAGTTTAAGCTCTTCCTCATAGTCACCAGTTGTTATCTTCCCAGCTCAGCTCTTCTCCTTCTTCCCAGCCTTTTGCCTCTCCCTGCAACAGAACACACCAGCTAGCTGAGGCAAATTATATACACCAAGTATTCAAAAATAACCCATTTGTTTATAATGTCAGAAGAGACTGCTTCACAATAAGATAAAACCAAAGTTAAAGCGAGATTGCGTTGGTTGTAATGTTACACCCCATATCCAGTGGAAAGTAACTGCAGTCCAGTAAAATCGGTCAGATTCTTTTCCCAAGTCAAGGAGTTACTCATGCGCAGGCCAGGCATGGCCAAGGACAGCCATACACAAGGCACAACACAAAAGATTTAAAATGAGATTTCTTTTAAAGATTTATTTTTATTTGATGTGTATGTATTTCTATGCACCACTTGTGTGCCTGGTGCCTGTAGAGGTCAGAGAGTGAACCTCCTGAAACAGGAGTGGCAGACAGTTATGAAGCATCATGAGGGTGCTGGGAATCAAACCTGGGTACTCTAGAAGAATAGCCAGTACTGTTAACCACAGAGTCATCTCTCCAACCCCAAGATTTTAGTTTGGTAATTTGATTTTTTGAATAGTTTTGAACTAGGAACTTTGTAGATGACAATACTGTGTCATGTCAATAGGTTGGACATGCCTGAGGGCTTAGTCCTGTTTGTTCTTTTTTTTTTTTTTTTTAGCACCATGAAAATAAACCATTTCTAGGAACTGGCATTGTTGATTCTAGGTTTAATTTGATCATTTTAACCAGCTGTGTATAATACCTTCATGAGAAAACTACTTGTTTATTGTTAACTAGGACATGCAAGGAAACCCTGACTAGCACATTTGGTACAAAGAATAAACTCACCTCAGTCATTTCTGTTGCAGCAAATTTTGAGGAAAACTGCATCACTGGTGAGATGTTATCCTTGTCGGGGACCATCACTTCTGTCCTCAGTTCAGGGAAAATAAGCAAAGTACCCGAAGGCTTAATTTCTGGGATCATATCTGCAAACCAGTCCAACTCAGGATCTTGTACTGGCTTCTTTTTGACTTGTATGGTAAACTCTTCTCCTAAACCAAGTTCTGACCGAACCTTAAGTGGTCGTTCTTGGGCTCCATCTAGTGGTTTGACTTCCCCACGCTGTATATGACTGGTCTTTGAGGAAGGACTAGATTTCAAAGGCTTAGACTCCTGAGTGAGAGGAAGCAAAGCTGCAGTAGGCTTCTGCTCCCCTGAGGTAACAGACATGGCAGCAGAGGTTCCAGCCACTGTGTTTACTTCAGTACCAAAGCTAGACTCACAGTCGTCCCAGGACTCCTCTGTGTTCAGATTCGTGTGCCGGGACTCTGCTACATCACAAGGTTCTTGGGGCCGTATCTGAATAGTGGCAGTTTGGTGCTCAGGCTCCTCAGGCTCACTCCAGTCAGGCCACTCCTCGGGCTTACTACTAGAACCTGCTGGGAAGTTTCCATTGTCCTCTGAAGTGTTTTTCACATCTGAGATTCCATTCATAGGGAGTTTAATAGAATGAGAAAACTGATCACCTATGGGCATATGCAAGAATTAGTCTCATAAAATGTTAAGAGCAAGCAAATAAATAGAGGTCTAATTATTTAGAAATATCCATGCACACTAGCAAAAGTTAGGCAAACAAAGATGCCATATAAAATCTCCAAATACATGTAACTTGAAACGTAGCATGTCACAAATAACTAATCGTTAGACCTTTGACTAAATATCCAAACACTCATTGGCATAAGTCTCTGTAAATAAGTACAGATGCAGTCTTACCCTTGAAGTTGTAATTACATTTAAAAATGTGTGCTCAAGTAAGTTTTAAAAAATTATTCACTGTGGGGGTCGGTCCCCCCCACACACACACACTCTGGGTGCATGAATGCCATAGTGCAGGTATGGAGGCAAAGGACAATCATGCATTTGGTTCTACTTCATGTGGGTTCCTGAAATTGAACTTGATTATTAGCTTTTCACAAGTGCTTTTACTTCCTGAGCCATCTTCCCAGCCCATTTTATTTTTTTCAAAGATTCATTGTTAAATATGTGTTTGTCTGTGTGGGGGTATACTCTGAGTGCAGTGCCCACAGAGGCCAGAAGCATTGGATGTCCTGGAGCTGGAGTTAGAGGCCAGTGTTGGGAACCAAACTTGTGTCTCTTGCAAGAGTAATTTGTCCTTTGAACTGCTGAGCCATCTTTCCGGCCCCCAAATAAGTCTGAAACAGATTTTCTCAAATGTCATCAAAGTGCTAAGAAATCTAGGCTTACTCTGCTAACACTTCCCCAAACTTATTTACACAACATTTTTCACTATATCTTCAGAACTCATTTTTGGTACATTATGATGCAGAAGACATAAAAATACCGAAGTATCTGATAAAAAATGAATTCAAGTAATGTTAACTCATGTGGAAAGGTTAGGTATATAACCAATAGTTTGGAGAGGTAAAAAGAGAAGCATACAGGAACTCCAAATTGCACTTGATTTTCAAAATTTAAGCTTAATATTCTCAGGAACAGATCGGAGCAACGGGAAACTCAGTTAAAATTCTTACCTGTTTGTAAAAGAGTACTGTAACACTCTTCCTGTATGTGCTTCTTGCTGTTGATGGGCATGTTGCCAGAAAACAGCCATTTAGGGAATGCGTTAGAAGAGGGGTTCTCCAAGACTTGTGAGATCTGACTCTGCTGGCTGCACACAACATGCATGGGAGAACCTGAAGAAAGGGAAGGAAGCCGATAAGCTTACTGATCTAGCACTTGATTGGTGAACAGCAGTCAAGGGAAATGGGTCTCTGTAGCACTGATAAAAGAACATCAAATATTTGACCAAAACCTATTATTAAATGGGTGGCCTGTCTCTGAAGGTTTAAGACAGGTTGTATTGAGAGCCACTGGTAGCAAAAGGCCGTGGGAGTATACAGCAGATGACAACTAATGTTCAGAAGGTCAACCTATCAGAACCAAGGGAAACCACCCAGGGCATTTTGGAGTTACTGCCTTTTGAATGAATTGGCTGTTTCTTGTTGTAAACTTCTTGTGCAATAATAGCTTCCCATTACCCATGCATTTCACAAAATGTATATGTGTAATCTCATAATTACATCTCTGTCATATGGGCACATATATCTGTGGATGATCAGGAAGATGGCTTTTCATTTAGCTGTCTAATTTTGATATATGGAAAATACACTAGGATATGCTTCATAGCCAGATCCATTGTCCCATGAAACTGTAGACCCTTAAAGCTTGCTTTGTTCCTTCTGCTCGGACTAACACAGAAAATAATAATTGCTCTGCAGTCTAACACAAACTGCATGCATTTAGCTCATTTTTACATCAGAGCAAGTTCAAACTATACTA
This sequence comes from Peromyscus maniculatus bairdii, assembly GCF_049852395.1. Lineage (NCBI taxonomy): Eukaryota > Metazoa > Chordata > Mammalia > Rodentia > Cricetidae > Peromyscus > Peromyscus maniculatus. The sequence goes on along the minus strand of NC_134862.1, from coordinate 72,996,812 downwards.
AAGGCCTTTGTAAATACATCATAAGTTTAAAACTTTACAAGGTCAGAGTTGCAGGTGTCTCACCAAGGATACTAACAAAAACACCCTAAGAAAAGCCTGCCAATTCTTCACTTGCCAAGTCTGCTGATAAAAAGCTATGTCTCAGAGTTTGTTGCATTGGGCATTGCGCCCCCTCCTGAGACCTTGGAACCTTGCATTACCATGGTAATGGCTCTGCTCCTCATCTATTCTAGGAATGTGCTATGACCTTGAGGGTTTTGAAACTTCTCAGGATTGCAAGGAGTCTCCTGTTAGGGAAGGGAAGGATGAGAGGGGAAAAGACACTGTAGACTTAGACAACAAAGAGAGAACAGCAAAGAGATCAGAGAATTAACTTAGAACAATAAAGTGAATGGACTGAAAGAGCGTGGTGTATGCAGATTCATTTGATATCCTTCAGATTAGAATCCCCGCTGCTTTTAAGCATCTTCCCGACTCTAGGAGAAATCTCCTCAGGGCAGGTACCCAGGGGGCATTTGATAAGACTGGGTCCACTGAATTTGTGGTGATAGGACAGAACTATGAAGCATTACATAGATAAAATCTTTAGGAAACCTTGGTAAGTTACAGTCCTTAAAATCTAAGACCTAGATTCTAACTTCCTTTTAAGAATAAAAGACTAGTAAGAGTACAAGTCGAACAAACAATATTAATGACTTAATACCACAAAACTACATATTGAAAATAATTAAAATAACTTATGCTATGGATATTTGACCTTGAGTGAGGAAAGTAGCTGTCTTTAACAGTTTACCAGAAAGCTTATATTCAAGACTGGATATTGATCAGAAAGATTTAGTAAAATTACAGCTGAATATTTCCCCTACCTTAAAGCTAGGGTAAGGGGAGTCAACTGTCATTATAAGGCTTCAGCTCTCTATAGCACCTCTCTCTTCTTCACCCTCAGCCCTCAGGGCCTAGCACTACAAGCCAAAGAACTGCATGAGAGAGACCAGAATTTTGTAATGAAATCATGGTCATATTCAAGGTCATACAAAGTAGCAAAAAGGCAATGACATTGTTGATACAAAATTCTCGTTCTACCTCCCACATAGAGTACAGTGGGAACAAACCAAAATCAGAGATTTCCTGAAGTACGCAAAAACAGCTTTTACCCAAAGTCCAACAAAGTCAAAAGAACTTAAGTATTAAAAAGAACAACAGGGCTGGAGGGATGGCTCAGAAGTTAAGAGCACTGGCTGCTCTCCCAGAGGTCCTGAGTTCAATTCCTAGCAACCACATGGTGGCTCACAACCATCTGTAGTGAGATCTGGTGCCCTCTTCTGGCCTGCAGCGATACATGCAGGCAGAGCACTGTACATAATAAATAAATTTAAAAAGAACAACAGTCTTTAATAGTCCCGACTAAAATTCAAATATACCCTCTGACCCACATAGTCTCCTGAGACTATCTTATAGCAGTGGAACCCCACATAAGAAAGATGCATGTGTAAGGGTATTTATGGTACTACAGTTTATACACTGGTCAAAAATCTAGCAGTGGATACAACAGCTATGACTATAAATAATTGAATTGGATTCAGGGAAATATTAGGTGTAAAAGTGAGGTAGGTTTTTATGTATTGGCCTGGAAACACATCTTTAATATGCAATACATGAAAATAAGCTTTAGACTTGTGCACAGCATCATTAAATATAATCTTATAAAAAACACATATGTTAAGTATGTAAAAAAAAATCTGTGTCCCTTTGTGGGCTTACAAAAAAAGGATTCTTACTGAACCATTAAAGGTCACTTTGTACCCACTATGAGGAATTTGAAAAGGGAAACATAACTTTCCTCGTGTTTCTTGACCTCAACATAAAACCTGTATCATCATCATAAAAACCTAATAAAATAATGTTTAATCTTACCTTCAGGGGAAAGGTCACTAGTTTTGGTAAAACTTGGAGCAGTGCGCTTAAAGATCTTGGTTCTTTCTCCTCCCACAACCACTTCTGGTCCAAGCAGAGATACCAGCACCGCCAGGCTACGAAGAGTAATTGCCACAATGGAATTGCTGGTATCACGAAGGCCCAGTAATACCTAGGAGCAGAACTGGTGATGAGTATAGAGAACCACTATCTTTCTTTCCTGGAAAGGAGCAACTGGTCTGCAGCCATAATACTTCTTTAAATGAATGATATTTTCCAGAACATTTCTAAGTCAGCAGTTTTCCAACTAACTATGGGAAAGAAATAATACTTTGCCCTCCCAATATATCATGGCTTGCCACCCCTACCTCCCGACTTCTAAATAGCCAAATTATGAACCAGCCCCAGAGCAAAGGCTCCATGAAAATGGGTGTGGACTGCCTGAAACAGCTGCCCAACAACATACACTGAGTACTGCTTCTGGGAGTTTCAAGGCTTGTATGCAGGCCCTTGGAAGCAGCTGCACCTAGACTTCACACTTTAGGTCTCCAGAGCTCCTGATAAATTTTTGTTATTTTGATCCATGCCACTGTGATAATTTCTTTTGAGATGGTTTCTCTGTGTAACAGCCATAGCTGTCCTGGAACTTGGTCTGTACACTAGGCTAGCCTTGAACTCTGAGATCTGCATGCCACTGCCTCCTGAGTGCTGGGATTAAAGGTGTGCACTACCACACCCAGCTCTGATAATTTATGGCATAAAAAATGATTACAAACCTTGGTTGAGCAAATCCTAACATTTCCTATGGTGGGTAAACAGGTTGAAAATCACTGATAACAATCTCATGTTCTCTCCTTGGCGATTACCATAATGTAATTTTCATTCCACAAACGCTAGTGAAGGGCCATGGGTCTGCTTAGGCTTGTTTTTTGTCTTGTCATTCATCTATCTCCAAGATGAGTAAACAGGATCATAGTTGCTCACAGATTAAGACTAAACATCTATGTTAGTTAATTTGCCAAGAAGACTGGAGTGAAAATACAATTTCACCCCTTTATATTCTAGCAACTTTGAAACTCAGCTGCTGTCTCAAAGCTTTGTGAGCGTTATCTGAAAACCTTGTCCCTCCTTCATTCCCTGAAGTGGCAGTACTCTGTGCACTCTCATCCTCCCACTGCCAGCTTGGTCCTGACCTGTGGCAAGATGACTTTCTTCAGCTGTTCCTGGGTGAAGTGCTCCACGTAGGCTTCGATGTGGGACAGTAACACCATCCTCACATGCTCCTCATGGACCTCGAACAGCTGGAGAAGCACAGGGATCACCCGTGACTGGAACAGTGCTGGCGAGAGCAAGCAAGGAGTCTCTCCTGCATTCTCTACCCCAAATCAGAGGGCACAGACAACAGTCATTCAGTGAAAAGGGTGAAGAACATAATTTGTCAGCTGAGTCCAGATTTTTACACACATCTTATGGATTTGTCTACAATTGTAAGCCCCGAGCTAAAGAAATGTGGATTCAAAATGACTTGAAGGCTTTACTGTCTCAAGTGCTCTCTGCATCCTGTCTGTCCCTGGTTAGTGGGTCAAGTATGATCTTTAAAGAGCACTGAGGTGATTCATGGGTTCTCCCTCAAATCCACAGTGAGGATGGAAAACTATAAGGGAAACTTCAAAACTAAAGTAAATATATTCAATCCAGAGATAAAGTGCAAGTCTAAACTGAAATAACTACCCATAGTATCCGTTAGAATGGCACCATTTAAGAAAATGAACTCTGGGGGCGGGTAGAAGAGATGGCTCTTTGGTTAAGAACAATGGCGATTGCAGAGGACCCAGGTTCAGGTCCCAGGACTCATGGTGGCTTATCAACCATTCCTAACTGCAGTTTCAGGGGATCCAGTGCCCTCTTGTGTCTTCCATGGGGACCAGGCATGCATGTAAGGCACATGCATACATGTATGTAAAACACTCATACACATAAAACTAAATTTAAAAAAATTAATTAAGAAAATGAATTCTTGGGGCTGGAGAGATGGCTCAGCGGTTAAGAGCACTGGCTGTTGTTCTGCCAGAGGTCCTGAGTTCAATTCCCAGCAACCACATGGTGGCTCACAACCATCTGTAATGAGATCTGGTGCCCTCTTCTGGCCTGTAAGCATGCATGTAGGCAGAACACTGTAGACATAATAAATAAATAAATAAATCTTTAAAAAAGAAAATGAATTCTTAAAGCAGGACCCAGCCTAACTCTAAATTCTTTAGTATATTAAAAATACATTCTCTAATCTGATGTGTTACCATCTAAAGACTATCATCTTATAAATCTTATAATGTTTCAAAAACCCACAGTTCCAAGAAATAAAGTGACCTTGGAGATTTTTAACCTTTTTACTAAAAATACAACATGGGTTGCTTTCAGTAACTTAGGAAGCACAGGCCTAAGGATCACTGAAAAGATAACCTGAAAACCTATGCCTTAACCCATTAAAAGTTCATATATGCACCACACTGCATTTGTGTGTGTGTGTGTGTGTGTGTGTGTGTGCAGTAAATATGACTCCAGGAAGATGTAAAATGTTCCATATTTACCCATGGGCTTTAGTACCTGAGTTGGAATTCAAGCTGTCATATTAGGGAGGAGTAGCTGTTCTGTGCCAACATTAACTTTAGAATACTGCAATGTTACCCCACTCAAAAAATGGACTAATAATTGCCAAACTCCTTAATAACAAATAACACTAGAAAAAATTCACCTTTTTTAGGGCCAAGGAGATAGGGAAGGAAACTCTTAACCGCCACTGGCTCAGCAAACACCAACTGGTTAAGCAAGAGAGGCACCAATCTTGAAGCTATTAATTCTTCTGACAAGCAGCTCACTCTGTCCAGCAGAAATCTGAGGACAGACGAAGAAGAGATGCTGTTGGCCTCCAATCTGGTGACGTGTCCTCTGTTCTCTGCTAGATGTGCTAATCACCTGACTTGATGGTGTTCTGCTAGCCATCTGCTGCTTCTGTCTAACTGCTACCAGCGGTTTGCTCTTTGACTTTTGCCTGTTACATGCTTAGTGTTAATACATGGCCTTCCGTGGCCACTGCTCTACCATCCTCCTCCTCCTCTCCCACCCACTTGCTCAGTCTCCAGCTTTCCTGCAATTGTAAGTGCTCCCTCCACTCCCTACAGGTTCTTTCCTCAGCCTATAAACCTCCCAGCTTTATCTTTTATATCTTTCTTATCTCGGTGTCTCCTTCACTGGTCTATCAATGCTCTTACATCACCTTCTTACCTGTTGACGAACCACTATATACTAACCAACACAAGCCTCATGTGACCTAAGTCTGCCTCCAAACAGAATGATCAGTAAAGAGAGCTCTAGCTATCCCATGGTTAGGTTACCTTCACTCCCTCCGTGGCTTCAAGGCAAGAAGTCCACTACCTACAATACTCTGCCTTGCTATTTGAGGGCCACCTCTTACCTGTCCTTGTTTTGGAGTCTGCCCTCCAGCAAGATTCCAGTGCTTGCCACTTGCTACACCAATCACAGCGGGTCTTACCTTTGTGTGTTCACTCCTGCTGTTTCTCTAACGACCTCCCTCCCAGCAAAGCAAGATTCCCACCCATCTTTACATTTCAGTTACCAGTCTAGCTATGGCTGCATTACCAGTTCAGTCCATCCCAGGCACAGTGGAAAATATGACATGTAGGAAAGTTTAATAACCACTGTGAAGTCAGAAGTCTGTCATCCCTGGATCACTGACATGCTCACATAGGTTTAATTCAAGTTAGTGAAGTTTTTTTTCTGAACTTACTTGAAAAATTCAGTTTTTTCATCTTCACTCTTTAATGTCAAGCTTCTCAAGAAATTCACAACTTCTAGAAAATCATTTCTAAATGCAATGCAATAAAATAAAATGGCAGGACAATAGATTAAAGGCATGTTAAGTACTGAAGCCATTATCTCAGACCATAGCACCATTTTCAATGAAGAAATGTTCTCTGTGTCATACGCCACACTCAAAGTAGCTTATGAGATAAATACAATGGGACAAACCTATAAGAGCCTAATATCTTAATAATTCCGAAAACACCTGCCAGAGGATATAAATGGAAATGCACATGCTAGTGTACTTTAGGCTTCAATAGTGACCATACTTTTCCAAATTTTTCACTTAACAGGACACTGGTAAATGGATTATCCTGGAAGAAACAGGGTAGCCATTTCAAAGAAGCTGCTGATTCCCAAGTCTCTCCCTTGGTGAAGTGAAAACACCTAGGAAATGGAATTTCTGTAGGAGTCATAGGTATTTTCTTATTTTTCTGAGTTTTGCACTCAGGCAAGGTCAGTTTCTGAGGAGTCCACAGACAGTCCCAAACCTGTAAACTGTTCTGTTCCAAGAGAGCATGGCTCACATCCTACCATGTGGAAGGTACTGCATGGCAGTTAAGCACACAAGCTTGGCAGCCTTCATGGCATGCACAGGTACCACTCTATTCCTATGTTAATACCTCCATGTGACCCTTGGACAACTCATTAGGGCACTGACTTCCATGACATCCTCTGTATAAAAATCCACGTGACTATTAACTGCGCCAAAATTTAATTTCCATTAGCCTTGTGTTGACCAATAGCTTTAATGAAAACTATCTGTTAACACAAACTTTTCCATGGTGCATGAAGTAAAACACAGTGGAAAATACACAAGAAACTCAAAAAAACCACTTTGTACTACATAAGCTATTTTTCTGCTTTTTTAGAATGTTTTGTATCACATGCTGTTTCAGGATGGTACCCAATGCTATAGCATACCAGCAAGATGTGCTCCAATGAGTTTTTCTGCAATTATGGTATAATACTACATCTTTACATCTGTTTACATTCACTGCATGAATGATAGCATATATGGTCTATAAATGTATGAGTATGTGTTCATAAACTTTAACTTCTTATAAGGGACTTGTGTACTTGTCATGGACCCAAATGATAAATAGAGTATCTACATTTATATGTTCATCACACGTGTTTCTTCCTTTGATATTTCTAGGCTATGAAATTTGTCTGTTTCAGTTTTCTAAACCTTAAAGATCCATGTCAAATCTGAGTGGATCTGTGCCCTCCAACCCCATGTCATTCAGGAGTCAGCAGTCTCTTTCCACTCCTCTGCTACAGAGCACAGGGACAAGTGTCTTGCATCGAATGGAACTGCCTCAGCTGCCTCAGTGATGGATGCTGGCCTGCTTCATCCTGTTGCCACTGGCACATTTACTCCTCATGCCACAGTGTGATGTGTGAGTGTGGGTTGGAGTACTCTTTGATTTTTTTTCTTCCCTCTATACTATTTCACATTTCTTAAAGAACTTGTATTACACACAGCGGTAACAATTTACTACAATGAATTATCTTTGTAGAGATTTTTATATCATGAGAAATATAGTATTTCTAAGCATCATCTACAAACACAAGAAAATACATGTTTATAATAATAATTGTAAGATTTGTAAATGTAAATGTATACAATTATATTTTCAATTTAAGAAATAAATGGAGGGTGAACTGCTACACTGGAAAAGTTCAAAATATTTTCTCAGAAACATAAATGGCAACTCTACTCCTGAGAACTATAGGCAGGCACAAATTCAATGTCAACCCCAACATGGGCCTCTCCAGAGGTGGCTTGTCGTGTGGAGCACAACCATCCTTTGCTGGGCTTCCCTCCAAGCTCTCGAAGTACAAACACAGAAAGATAGTTTGTCTACGAAACATCAGGTGAGCTCTGCTAATGAAGTTCACAAACATGGAACTACCGTGGGCACAAGGTGTGTGGTCACAGAAATGAAGGACATAGAATTAAAATTAACCTTGAAGGTTTAATACCATCTGTGAACCCAGGGAAGTATTTCCACTGTGCCCTGCCTTCCTTCTAACTGACCTCTCCATGTTCTGGAACAGAGGAAAGTCTACTGCCAGAAGTAACACAAATGTGCCCCTTCCCAACACACACCACTAATGCAGTGACAGCACACGGGGAGGCCATGTTTATCTACAACTGGAAACTACTTCACACAGATTCATTTCTTTAGAATCAAAATCCCTATGAATCTGGATGTAATTCCTTCATGACAACTAAGAATTCCTAAAACTTTCTGTGATAGGAACCTGAGAGGCAACCAATTTTTCTCTCTCCAGCACGTCACATGATGCCCTCACCTGAAGAAATCATGGGACAGTAAGGTACTGAGCGCTGGCCGACACTTTGGCATGGGATTCAGCAGAGCTGAGTGCAAGGTCTGTAGGAAGCTGGAGAGAACATCCGCTGAAACTGAAATCCAGAGCTACAGTTAGTTCCAGTGCCTTCTCCCTCTTTCCGGGCCTCTCTAGCTGGAGTCTGATGAGAGCAAAAACCAACCTGTAAAAGCCCAAGCACACAAAGCCCCGGCTGTTGCTACATGACTTCTGTCGTGTAGGCCAGACTCCTGGGCAGGTATACAGCAGCACTGTCCTGCCGGCAGGGTCAACACTGCCTCAGGTGCCTCCCTTCTACTGCCTCCCGTTTCCTGAATCCACCTCTGATCCAAAGAGATGTTTCAAAAGGGTTTGGAGGTCTTTCCTGGGTAGGTCCTTCTCAACAGAGCCGACCGAATGCCTATATTTTCAATTCTTCTACACACCTGCCACCATTATAGGCGCATGGGAGAGTAGTTAGTTCAAAACAGACCAACAATGCCGTAGAACCTTCGGCTTTAATTCTCTAACATTTGGGATCCTGGTAGAAGCTACACTGGCACTGCTGAAGTGTCAGCAGAGTAAGACAGGCCACTGAAGGATCTAATGTGGCACACACCTCAGTAACCTTCACGGGTGCAGAACTAATGTCCCAGAGTCCATCCCAGAAGAGTGACACAGGCTGCCAAGCATGCAATTAGAGAACACAGAAGGGAGCAGAGAGCTGTCTTTACATAGCCTGGGCTTTAAGAGGGTATGCAAGAAAAATACTAAGTAAATAAATTATAGTAGGAAAAAAAGTAATGACGTTGGAAGAATAAAGAAAGTTTAAGCCTAGTTTTGGAATGAATTTAACAGCAACACTGGAGTCTTACTCTACTATTCAGGCTATTACATCTCAGTTACTAAGGGCATTTATTTCCACAAGCTAACTCAATAATGAACTCAGAAGAGAATCACACATGACGGGGACAGCCACTGTTCAAAGTGCTTCCTACTTCAAATTCCTTTTTATTAACCCCAAGCTTTCCCTCTTCCTGCTGCTCCTATTTGTCCTATGTAAACTGTGCTAAGCAGCAGGTTCCCCACCATACTAAAGGTAGTCCTTGGATTTCCACAGAGCGGGTGGGGATGCCTTTCCTACTTAATCTGTGCATGCGGCAGTACAGCTCCAACTCACCCTGCTCATTCAAGATGGGGAGCAAGCTGTCCACCAAAGTTCCGAAGGAATAGGCATCCCGGGCATGTCCATGGGACTCTGGAAGGGCTTCAAATTCTGGAGACTAAATGCAGTAAGACTATTAGAATGAGAGGATCTACTTTCTAAGCTGTCTCCAATGCTCTCCCATGTTTGCATTTATTATACTCAAATCTAACTTCATGGTACCATACTCCACAGGCTTTAAGTATGTGACAAATTGTCAAATACTTAAATTAAGTATGTGACAAATTGGTACAACTGTATGTCAATTAAAAAGGTAGATCTCTCTCAAAAATGGAAAAATTCTGAACTATTATGAAATAATAGGTCTCTCTCAAATATGGAAAAACTTTGAAATATTAGTTGATGGAACTTATCAAAGATTTAAAAATATCATATATGAACAAAAAGAAAATGCTTATCTCTGGCTTTCTGAAATGTGTCTGACTATAACCCAGAGTAAAAAATACTAAATATAATCCAATAGGTATACACATACAATGAAAACAAAAGTTCATAAAACAGTCTTGTTTTCTTATAATCTGGCATGCCCAGTGATATTTTCAACTTTTTCAAAATGCTGATCAACTGACTTAAAATCCATAAATCATCAGTTTTAAAGACCCCTAGTCTACGCATATAAAACAGATTTGGCTAACTCTAAGATTGCAAATTTAGGTCTCTTAAGCTTACAGTCAGGCTTTGCATTTCCCTTAGAACCCATTAACAATGTCTCTGGAGGTTAGTGCTTAATTTAGGGCTTGTAAAAAATTGTGTAAGGAGCTCATCTTTCTAGATTTACTAGTAAATGGCCCTTTCCTTCCCATGATCTTAACTATCACTCTTCTACATGCCTAGCTAGTGACTAGCTAGGAAAGGATGAAATCACTGCTTCCTCCATAATCAAAGTATCCAGCAAAGGACAGTGACTTAATGAAATAAATACGATGCTCTTGCCACACTGGGGTATTTCCATCTTTATACAAACAAAAACCATAAGCTGTGATATTCCTAACTGATAGTAAAATTAAGCTCGGGCATTTTCAAGGTCAGAAGCATCGTGAGGCATCCATAGTTTAGTGAAGACAGGGCAGAGGAAATGGCAGGGGTTTGTTTTATGCTCTGTTGCACAGCAGAGTCTGAGTTCGAGTCGCACAAAGGGGCCTTTACTCACCATCTCCTCAGGAGGAATAGATGCTGGGTCTCTTACTGCCTGGATACTTCGGAGAAACTAGACAGAAACCAAGAAAAAGAACTCATAACGTATTTGGTAAATTAATCTTAGTTCAACCTAAAAAAGAAATAAGCAGTGGAAGCAGGAGCCATGAAACCTTTAAATCAATGCCACACATCCGATACACAGACTTAAAACCTTCCTGATTCAATGTGAATATGGCCCCAGCACAGCATGAGGCTTAGGAAGAATAAACGCCAGCTGCTCTTCTGGTGTCAGAAGCGCCTGGAACTACCTATTTCCCGCAGACAGAGTAACTGAAAGGTGTTTTGGTGAGATGTGGCTCAAGCCTGTAGTGCCTACTAGTAAGGAAGCTGAAGCAGGAAGGTTACTTCAGCCTGTAAGTTCAAGACCTGCCTGGATGACATAGATAGAGGCTGTTAAAAAAAAAAAAAAAAAAAAAAAAAAAAAAGAGCAAGCAAGCTACCATCAGCACATGACAAAAATTTACCACATATCACTAATAATGGGACTCTTAAGTTTTGCTGTCACAAGACATAAAAGCTGAGGCTCCTATGGGCTGTACAGATAAAAACAACACCCACCGAATAGGCATACCTATTCACCTATTCAAAGATTATTTATGAAAAGTTTACATATCCAAAATGCCATTTAAGGCATAAGGACTATGAAATGACGCAATAGATCTCCTGTCTCAAACCAGTGCTTACAGCCTGGAGAGAAGCTAACAGCTCTAACAGCTGAGTGCCATGAAGCCCACAGGAGCGATTAATTCTCTCGAGAGGGAAGGCTTCAGAGATGGACTTAGGTTCGACCTGAAGTGTTTCCATTTTCCAGGAGGCCAATGAGAAGGCAGAAGGTGGTCCAGCAGCAGAACCACAGCGGAGAAGACAGGGAAGCAGCAGGCCTGCTCGTGTAAGCAGCAGCTCAGGAGCAGGGACTGTGGGTGCTAACGGAGCTGAGAAAGGGTGGACAGGTATTGTGAAGAGCTGTGTATGCCATGGCAAGGAATTTATGCTGTGGACTGCACAGAAGAAAGTATGCAACAGAGACAGAAATAATGAGAGAATATTTACAGAACTGGCAGCATCAGAACAGAGTACCATTCATGAAGGTCTAAGTGTAGAAACAGCCCAAGAAGACAGACAGAACCAACTCATCAAAGAGAGAGCAGTTAAGGGTGCTTCCCTGATCTTCCAGGGGACCTGAGGCCAGTTCCCAGCACTCATTAAGTGACTCACAACTGCTATAATTTCAGGTACAGGGGATCTGACAGCCTCTTCTGGCCTTCCTGGGCTTGTGCACAGATGTAGAACGAACACAAATACACATGCACACGCACGCACACACCCTACCTTGAAAAAAAAGCCAATACGCCGGGCATTGGTGGCACATGCCTTTAATCCCAGCACTCGGGAGGCAGAACCAGGCGGATCTCTGTGAGTTGGAAGCCAGCCTGGACCACAGAGTGAGTTCCAGGGAAGGCGCAAAGCTACACAGAGAAACCCTGTCTCAAGAAAAAAAAAAAAGGCCAATACTTCAACAGAGACATTATGACATTATTTTCGAAAAAGTGAGTCAGAAACAACATGCAAAAGGTGAAAAGAAACCAAACAGTGAGAAGAGCAGTTTGTCAAACAGGAGGGAAATGTACAGGAAGTTCCACAGCAGCAACAACTCGGCCCACAATTCCAGACAATCCAGTGTTCTGACACTGGGCAACTGAGACAATGTGCAGTGAGGACTTCTGGCCTCCTAACAACAGACAGGTGCTATTCCAGGAGACAGAAAGAGTACGTCACTCAACTGCTGGGATAGAAGAGACATATGAAGCTGACCTCAGCATTGAGCATAAGTCTAAGGAAGCGCAAAGTACTTATAGGGAACGGAGAGGCGGGCAACTGGCTTCAATGTTGAATAAACCGTTTACCTCCATCTCAGGCTCCTTACCTACTGAATGAGAAGGGACTACATGAACCTCAGAACTTCTTTGAGGAATAAACACTACAATTTTCTGAACATGAGCATTAACAGAAAGTTCAAGTCTTCAAATCTAGACTCCTAACAGTGAAGGAGAGTGCCCAGGTAATATAATCCCATCTCACGCCACCATTATATCCTCTGTGAGGAAGAGGGCTGCCAGTTCGCTCACCTCTGGTGTGGCCTGAGCAACTTTGCACACTGTTTCCATGCCTCCAAGCTTCCAGTGCCCATCTTCACTCACAAAAACAGATGATAAGCAGACATTGTTGTGTGTCAGATGTCCCTGGGAAAGAGACAAACGGAACAGGAAGAAGACTGACACCCCAAACCTGAAGGTTTTAAACAATTAAATACTAGTCACCACATGCAGGTCAATGGGGTCTTTGGCACCTGCAGCCTAACGAATGGAGCTGGGCTTAAATGAACAAACCAGATGCAGCTGGAGGGAAGGCCCCGGCTAGCTCCCTGGCCGGCAGGAAGGTCAGGAAGACAGGAAAGACAGCGCACAGACAGCGCACAGACAGCAGTACTCCCATTCTTGGGAGTCAGGAGCCTCACGTGTCCTTAAACACACACAAGTCTCCACGGCCTGGATCACTTGCTTCCAATTCCTTAAACAAAGAGCGATGGCCCCTGCAGGTTCTGTCACTTCCCCCCAAAGTCTTTCTTGCTTATCGTCTGTCAGGAACCCAGACTGCTTCACCTGGAAGCTGGGCAGTCAGTACATTAACAAAATTCCTCCAGAAGAGGAGGAAATGGAAAGACAAGGACGACCAGAAAAATTCCCAATCACAGAAGAATCAAGTTTAAAACTATATATATATATATATATATATATATATATATATATATATATATATATAAAATAGTATAACTTCAATAAAAATGAGGAAGGGAGAAAATGAGAACAGGGCTTGAGTAGTTAAATTTCTTTTCCAAACCAGGAATCATTCATTCCAGGACACAAAAAATACACTAAATATTCCAATCACATGATCCAATGTGTATGCATTTTATACAGAAGACTCATATATAGTAAAGGAAGATTTTTAACAGAATGTATGATATGCTTCCATTGGGGGGAAATAAGAGAATAAACATAGAATATATGCTTGATACACACACAAAATTTCTCTAGAATAAAGCACTGAGCACCACAGCTGCCTCTGGAGGACGATTAGATCCGAAGATGAGACAGAGGTTTAACTTGCCCTCTCATCCTGTTGCTTTCCTATTACTGATAAATTTTCTTCAACAAAAAAGACTCCTCCCCAATGAAGCAGTAAGAATTCTTGCTGCCATGTGAACCTCAACAGCCTTTGAAATTCTAAGAAATTCTAAACTGCACATGGCATTGGAAAGCCTGTCTCCCCCTGACAGCAAGAGCTTTAGACACTAAGATGAGCCTGGTGCTGAGTGTAGCTTGTGTTGCTGCTGTCCCATCTCTGCAGACTGCCAAAGACCTACGCTTCAGAATGTAAACACCACAAACAGCAGCTCAGAGCAGTGACAACAGACAGACATAAGGAGGCGCAGAACCAACATCCCAACCAGACATCACCAAAGGCAAGCTTACTGGCTACAACACCTTCTTTACAGGGCTGTCTCTTTATTGGATTCACCCACCCAAATGGAAACACCATTTCTTCCTAAGAAGCGGTTCTTTCTTTCTCTGAAATCTAAAGTGGAGTAGAACTTCTGGAAACCAACAGGAGCCTTGGTCTACAGCAACACTACTGGCAGACCTTTCTCTTACCCAATGCTGACTGCAGCTCTATTTAGATAAAGACTTACCTAAAACAAGAGGAAGACAGCCAACTGAAAGGAAACTGTATAAACAACTGCTGAGGGACAGAGAACCAGTGGCTGATCCCACAAACTCTCTGTAGGATCTCTTGTTCCTTCCACTTTCTGTCTCAGTTTCTCTCTGACCCGGTCTCTAAGGACCACCACTCAGGGGGTCACTTCAGTCCCCCTCAATCCTGTGAGGGAGACTCTCAAACCACTTACTCTGTCATGAAGGAAGATAAGAGCCAGCAATATGTCATAGATTCCAGCACAGACTTCTGCAGGAGACAGGGTTTCCAACGCCACTTCCAAAGGCTGCACTCTCTCAGTGACGAGATGAATGCCATCTGCTTCCACAGTACAAGATAAAAACCTTAGCAAGCAAGGGTGACGAAGGGTCTTTAAGTGCTTTAAAATACAAATAGAAGAGTTGATGAAGTTAATGACTCGAACTAGATTAATTAGTTTCACACACACTGTAATAAAAGGCATGCTTTTATTGACAGTTCCTTCTACCTCCCCATGTTCCCCCAAAATTCAAGGACAAAAAAAGGATCTATAACCTGTTCTACCTTATCAACTTACCAATATTTAAGTAACTACAGAGACTTCCTATTCCCTTTTAAGTCTCCCGAGCTCTCACGCCTTCCAACTATCATTGCCATGAATTTGGAATGAAAGCCAGAAGCGACCCAAGAACTCTGCAGGCATCAGATTAGGGAGCAGTGAAAGCAACACCGAGGATGAAGCGGTCCCTCTTCTTAGGACGAACTACACATCAACAGCAGGCCTCAGCTGGGAAGCAGTGGAGTAAGGGTACCAAAACTTCACCCCAAATCTTGTAATCTTTCAGGCTAGAATCGGAAAGGAGCCTAGGAAGGGCAGAGTATGAGGACGCTGTCCCAGAGGGTAGCGAGCTGGGGAAGGAAAGGCCTAATTTTCTGTGAAGCCACAAATCCTCAAACTCTAGAATCAGTAAGCAGGCATAGCGAAAGACCTAAGCAGGAGGTCAAAGGTTCAAGGAGGAAAGGAAGTTTGAACTGCTATTCCTGGGAATTTGAGGTCTGAACCTAAGGAAGATTAACTGCCTCCGAAATCGAGCCTGAAGAGAGCTTTGTTAGAGAGCTGGTGGCAGAATTGATGATCTCTGCCACACAACATTAAAATATCCAAAAGGGAATCCAAAATCTATTCAGCCTGAGAATGTGTCCAATTTTAATGGGAAATTACTGGAAATTAAAAACTCAAAGTATGGATTCATTAACTGTATGAATATGATGTGAAGCTATTAACCAATTCAAGGAATAGAACGTTTGTTTGTTTTAATGATCAGCACCAGAGGAACCTGTGAAATGATAACAAAAGGTCCAATGCAGGTAATGAAGTTCCCCAAAAGGGGAAATAGGGGCATAAAGAAAGCATAATTACTAAAAATACAAACTGGGCCCAAATCTCCAAAACACAAATTTAAGAACTTTAGTTAACACAGAATGGGATCAACATTTTAGGTTTAAAGGACATATGGCTTCTGGGGCCAGATTTTAAAAGTCCCTTTAAATACATAAAACATTCTTAGCTTATCCTGGCCTGAACATTTGCTGACCCTGTCACTGGGATATATCTTCTTATTAAACATTTTCTTTTCTTAACTTTTTACCTATTTATCAAATATCAAATCCTTTTAAAATATTTCAACATTTTAAAAACTTTTATTATCTGAAAAGTGATTGCCATGCTTTTTTTCAGTTACATGTTTCAACAACAAAAATGCCTATAGTTATATGTGCACCTACATTTAACACATATCAAGTATAGAAAACAACATCCAGGCATGGTGGCACATGCCTTTAATCAGCACTCGGGAGGCCACCTGGTCTACATAGTGAATCACAGGGCAGCCAGGGTTACACACTAAACACCAAAATATTAAAAGATAAGAATGAGTTTAAGTAGCCAGTCCCACTTTTCCCGCTTAAACAAAATGAATTATGATGGAGAAGCCTCTGGTTTCATGTTTAGAAACCCCCAATATAAAATATCCCCCTTCGCCCTCATTGTCCTTAGCAACAGACAATATACATGAATGGATGACAAGTATAAGTCCATTTTGCTTGAATTTGTTAAAATTACAGTGGTTCTTCCCTTTTTGGTTTTGAAAAACGAACTGAGATTGGAACTAGCACTCAGAGGCAGACGAGAGGAAAGCAACTGGAAACTTGAGTCCAAATAAGGAGGATGACTGCTTGCTAACTGAGTGTTATGACAACCACTACCGCTGGGTCTGTTCTAGCCGTATTAGCTCTGGATTTTCTATTCCTAGTACATGCTTCATATGATGGAAAGTTTAACTTGACTCTGCTGGCTGAGTATGGTGGTACACTATAACCCAGCACTGTGGAGGCAGACAGACAGACAGGGTCAGTGTATGGTGGTACACTATAACCCAGCACTGTGGAGACAGACAGACAGACAGGGTCAGTGTATGGTGGTACACTATAACCCAGCACTGTGGGTTGTTGTTGTTTGTTTGTTTGTTTTTTGAGACAGGGTTTCTCTGTGTAGCTTTGTGCCTTTCCTGGAAATCACTTGGTAGCCCAGGCTGGCCTTGAACTCACAGAGATTCTCCTGGCTCTGCCTCTCGAGTGCTGGGATTAAAGGCGCGTGCCACCACCACCCGGCTAAAGTTAACATGTTATATGCCATATATTTCTTAAGTACCATGACCAGTTCTTCAGACTCCAAGACTCCCTGATAATTCCAACTCCTTAGCCTTTTGTTGTCGTCTCAACTTCTTACTGTGGGGCTGAAGAAACAAGTGAGGACTACCTGCAAGGTCTCAGCCAGGGGATCTGAAGGTTGGGAAAACTCTTTATCTAAGCTTTAAAATTCTTAACAACACAAAAATCTTCATCACCAAGAGAAGATCTTTGATATTTTTTCTTATAAAAAATTTATGAGCTGTGTTATTTTTACTTCGGGGTCCATATGCTACAAAAGGTAGGAATTAAAAACTCTTAATAGTCTCAAGAACAGGAGGAACTAGAAAGATTATAAGCGTAGTGCCTCACTGGTTATAGTCACTCTAAGTTATAAAACACAACACACACACAGTCTAACAGATGAAAGTAAATGAAAACGTTAAATGCATGTAAGAGTAAAGTATGATGTCCCATCTTTTGCAAAATCACAATAGGAATTATTAACAATATCTAGATGGGGCGGAAAAGAGACAAAAATACGATTTTTACCCAGCATGTACCACTCCCAGAGCACAAGTTTGAGTGCGCGCGCACACTCACGCACTCACGCGCACGCGCGCACGCACATACACACATACACACACACACACACACACTAAAAAATGTACTGAGTAGATTGTTTCACATGTCCTTTTCCTTAGGAACCATTTAAGTGTCAATTTTGTGTTTAATCAAAGATATGACATCAAGTAACTAATTAGTGTGAGCAATGAAATATCAATATTACTAACATAATCTTTTATAGCCATTAAAGAAATAAACCATTTAAAGAGCTTGTGAAATGTTCTACACCTATTGACTTTTGAAAAGGAATTCTTAGTGATACAGACTATGATTCAAACAAAACAGCTATCAGTTCAAACTTAAAACTTCCCATTTCCACTACAGAAACACTGAAGAGTTAGTTCATGAACACAACTGTAGTATTCTCTCTAGAAACTCCTTGAAGATGCTCTGAATTAAAAAAATATGCAAAAGTTAGTTATCCATAGAACTACCAGCACACGGTGCTGCTTTTCTTTAAGAAAAGTGGTTATTTTACTGAATACTGTTCCAAGATGGGATCATTCTTTCTTTTTCTGTGGTATTTTTCCTTTTCTCTTTTACTATTTATTTATTTATTTATTTATTTATTTATTTATTTATTTATTTATTTATTTATTTTTGGTGTGTGTGTGTGTGTGTGTGTGCTGAGGCTAGATCCATATGCTAACCATGTCATGGAAGTACTACATGACTGAGCTATACCACCAGCCTGAGCATCATTTCTTATGTCAGTGTCCCCTGACACTGAGTCAATAGCAAACTGACTGCAATGATGCTCTCAACCAAGGGTGGCAGTGACCAGGGGCCAAAAGGGACTTTCTTACTGGGGCAAAAATGGACGCCTCCAGAAGTCTACGACCCTGTAAGGTCTCTCACCAAGAACCAAAGGCAGGATAAACATTCTTTCTGTGGCATCCGATCTAACACACAAATTAAAAATGTTGGGACAAGGGCTGGAGAGATGGCTAGCGGTTATGAGCACTTGGCTGCTCTTGCAGAGGACTCAGGTGTGATTCCCAGACCTCACCTGACACCTAGCCCTAACCCTAACAGTTCCAAGGGATCTGATGCCCTCTTCTGACCTCCCTGGCTACCCAGTGAATGCACATGGCCCATAGACATACATGCAGACAAATCGTTCATATACAAAAAATAAAAATAAAATATTTTGTAAAATGCTGTGACAGTACAGTGTTTCAGGGCAAGAAAGATAATATAAAATTCCTAAAGTGCTTTATTTTCAAGCACATCAGCACACTAATTAAAATACCAATGATCAGCATTTTTGTTAAACTAGATGAATCCCATCTCTTTGATCGGCCATATGAAATCACCTGCCTACCTTTCTCATTAAAAGCATTGTGATAGAAACCATCACAATGAGTTTGGTGAAGCTCTTTGGCTGTAGGGACGGTATGTTAGAAACAGAACAACTGTTTTTATGAAACACTGAGTAATAAAGTACCACCGCTTGGGACCGTATCTCCCTGGACCTTTATGAAGTTCATCTGAGAGGAGGAAACCGGGACTTAGAAAGCCCTGTGAAGACAACCCATCACAGTACCTTGGCGGCTTTGTTAACCTTGTCTTCGTTCTCTCTCTTATATACGAACACTGAGGCGCATTTTCCATCTTGCAGTATGGCGGGATAAACAGCAAGTCCAGAGGGCAAGGTAAATGGCGATTCTCTCAGTGTATAGCTCTTTAAAGCACTGTTCTCTGATCCCATCCCTCTTGCAGTGAATCAGTACTGAAGTTCCTCCTCAAATCAAACAGATCTAAAACAAGCAGAAAACAAGTTAAAACATCCCACATCTATCTGCAATATAAGCAGGCTGGCTATCCGCTTAGCCCCAAGTGTCCATTCAAACTTACTCATTCCTGCAGTGCTAACAACTGCATCTGATGACACAAACGGTCAATGAAAAGCAAGTTATCAGGAGTGCTTGTTAATTAACAACTAACAACGCCAGAGAAAATGTGTGCTGCCAAATAGTCACACGTACTTCCTTCCCGAACCCAATCACACACAAATTTCTATAAAGGCTTGTAAAACTTTTTATTAAAAATAAGTAGGCTTAGACAGTGGTGGTGGCTCACACCTTTAATCTCAATATTGAGAGGCAGAGTCATGTGGGTATCTGAGTTCAAGGCCAGCCTGGTCTACAAAGTCAGTTCTAGGACAGCCAGGGCTACACAGAGAGAGAGACCCTGTCTCGAACCTCCCACCCCCCAAAAAGTAGTGTTTATATAAATATAAACCTAATAATCATGACACAAATCTCTCAAATTTTCCTTCCATGTGGATGAAGAGCCACAGAATAATTTTGTTATTCTATGTAACGATGCTTAAAATACAAGCTTATTATAGAATTTAAAATGTGTACAGATGCACACAAAATGTACTAGCACAAAAAGCTACAGAAAATTAGCTTTTCAGAATCTCAGAATGTCTGCAGGTAAGAACTAATTTTGCTCTTCAGCTCTTAAGATGCACTGAGCTCTTTCATACATACTTTATCTTTCTTAGGCCCAGGGATTATTGAGGAAGAGAGGGTTTGTAAAAGCCAGAGGAACAGGAAGTTTGCTGTGAGATTGTATCTCCTAGAAAGTCAAAGAGACGATTCCATCCAGTCTCCTTAACATGGCTGCCTAAGTAAGAACCAAACAATGAGGACACCAATGGACATACTAACACGGAAGAGTGAAAGCTCACACAACCTCAATGCTAGCCAAAGATCTACAGGCAACTGGGGAATGCTGAGAACCAGAGACTCGTTCTTCCAAAGGGAAGGGTTCCCAACTGGTTATCCAATACCACCTGGTCAACCTGAGATCATATATATACAGGTAACATTGTACAGACTGAGCAGGTTGTAGTTACGTACTTATTTATTTATTACAATGTGTACACACTGTAACAAATAAAGAGACCATGAATTTGAGAGAACAATGGGGACTGGAATGATTGGGAAGGGTTGGAGGGAGGAAAGGGAAAGAGGAGAATGATATAATTAAGGTATAATTTCAAAATATAAAAATAAAAATAGAACAGAAGTGACACTAAAAACAATACTAAAATATCCAACAGCCTCAATTATAAGAAACACCCACTTTTTTTGGTTTTTCGAGACAGGGTTTCTCTGTAGTTTTGGTGCCTGTCCTGGATCTCACTCTGTAGCCCAGGCTGGCCTCAAACTCACAGAAATCCGCCTGGCTCTGCCTTCCGAGTGCTGGGATTAAAGGTGTGCTCCACCACTGCCTGACTAAGAAGCACCCACTTTTTACTGGGACAACAGATGAAAACAATTCATTCGGGGAAATGGAGAAATGCAGCTCTACTCATCGGGGATGCAGTAGTGCCTGCTCAGAGAGAGAGCCTTCCTCCTGCTTCCTGGCCAGTTAATGGCTTGTTTCAGGTCAAAGAGCAGTCAACTCACAGACTACCTTCAGTATCCGGAACCGGCACGGGGGCAGACCACTGTCTCCTCCATGAATTTGAACTAGGCAAGGCTTTTCTCTATCACTAGTAGCACATCTGAAGCGGGGCATCAGGAGGTGGAACTGGGACACCAGGAGGTGGAGCTGGTGCTATGGTAAGGCCACTGGGAGCAAAAACTTGGTGGGCACCAGAAGTCAGCGGTCAGTGGGATAACAAGCTCAGGTTGGGGAATGGCTTTTTTATGGGAGCATACCAGCATCCCCACCTCAGACCTGTCTCAGGCCTGGAGGATGGACAGCTAGTTTCCAATGCAGCTTTTTCACTGACTAACCCTCTGAGAGTGTGCAGCTTTCCTGACTGGCTCGAATGGGACCACGTTCTTTGAAACCAACTGACATTTCTCCTCTAAGCCCTGCTTAAAACAGCGGGGAGACCATAGGCATCAGTTAAGGAAGGGTTACTATGAAAAGCATGTGAAGCTGGCCTGCATTCTTGGTTCACTACAAAATAAAACTTTTCAGTATCAACAAACAATAAAGGAAAAACAGAACAATGAACGACAAGCAGATGAGTATCTTCCTGCCAGGAAACTACTGAGTTTCACCGTTAGTCCTGAAGGGATACTATGCTCACCAAGATTCATGAGCTGTGCTATTGGAGGCAAGGACAATAGACATTTACTCATTTCCAATAGTAAAACAGGTCCTTGTTGGAATACTGGGCCTCAGAATATCTATTAACCTTTAATTCAATATTATAAATACAAACAGATGATAACTAATAACTTCAGATTTACAAAAATATTAGATACTAAAACTGGTCATTTCTCATAGCAGTATACTGCCTAGGACCCTAAGAAAAATCACTTTTAAAAAGGGATGACTCAATTTCTATTGAAGAGAATGGAATGCCTTGTACTTCTGTTGTTTTGAAAGATTGGTGATGCTGAGATATGTCTGCTGACACCATCGAATGTGAGACTGATCAAAGAGCAGAGTTTATGCCCAATGCAGCAGGGAAGAGGTACTGATGATTGGGTCTGAGAACACTCTAAAGTGGTCATTGATTCTTCCCACAACTGTATGTAAGAGGCAGGACGCTACTGACATAAAACAGTGTTTTTAAAACTGAGAACCGAACTGAAAGGAACTTACTGAAATGCAAGACGTAAATAACACTCCGAGCTCCAAATACTCTTCCTTGTTTGAGGAGTAAGGAGGGAAATGTGAAACAGTGCCAGGTAGATTTGAAATGGAAAGTCACACGAAGATAGAAAAGGATAGATATTCCAATATAGCACAAACATGTTAAAGAATACACTTCTACTTTCCACAATGAAAAGCTGAGTTGACAGTCTCCTCCGATGTGAATATACACCATAGCTGTCTTAAAAAATAAAATAAAAAATATTTACCTATTTTCCTCCAACCCTTTTTCAGGTGAAGCTTCAGAAGAGGCCACCTGTAGTTAGGAAGCACCCTTGCCTAGATCACTGGACAACTTCTTGACTCAACCATAAAACCTGTGTCCTCGAGAGAAATATGTCCCTGTTGGTTCTTCTCCCAACAATTAGTAGAGATTTTCTTGGCTCCAGCTCCCTTAACTTCAAAGTGCCAAAGCTTATGACTTGCCCCAAGAGTCCTAAGGATATACCTTTTGGGCTGACACTTAGCTACTGGGTGATAAACGTTACCAGCAGCCCAGGGGTTTGATGTGTTTCAGCCATGTGTATTCCCGGTCAAGAACTCAACGCCACAGTGCTAACTGACAAGCAAAACATCATGTCGTCTCCATGGATTAAAAGTAGTCCGTCTGACCTCAGCTCAGGATACACACCAATACCTCAAACCAGCGGTCACTGTGATCCCAAAAGTCAGCAAAAAACGACTTTGGGAGATCATGTGTTATCTTTATTCCACGCATGAAGCCGCTGGGGGCCTGGCGCTGTCTGGGACCCTGCACCGCGCGACCTTCCTGCTAGACTCCAGGCCTCGGCCGTGACGGCGGGGGTCCCCCGAGAAGCCCGAGAGAGAGGGGGGCACCCCGATCAAACCCGAGCAGCGCTCCACGGGCCGCCCCAGCTCTCCCCGCCAGCGGCGACCCCGCTCCCGCCCTGCCCCGCCGCCCCGGCCGCTCGGCTCCCGGTTACCTGCGGGCGGCGGGAGCAGGCTGGCGGCTGGCTCCGACACGCAGGCCTAGGCCCCTCCACCCACAGTCTCCCGAGGACCGGGCTCAGACCGCACGAGAAGGGCCCGGAAACGGGTCAACAGACCGGTCTTCAGTTCCTCCGACGCCACCACCGAGGTGCGCGAACCCGGAACCGAGCTAGAGCGGCCGCCCAGGTGATGCTGCGGTCCGGGGCATCTTTAGGTGTGGGCGCCAGGGAAGCCCGTGCCTCACGCCTGCTCCCAGCAGCCTACTCTGGCTGCAAAGAAACCTGTCTGCGTGTGTTTTTAGCTCGACCGCACCGGTGTCCTAGTTTTAATGTTTGGGTTTTTAGCCGGTCGGTTGTGAGTTCATTTCCGCCCGAATCCAAAATGGCCACCTCTGGCTTCAGACAAGTACGATAATAAAGGGGCGGGCAAAAGGAGAGGAGTTTGGGACCGAGCCAGAACTTTTCCGGTAGTGACTCTCCGCATCTTGTCCACCTTGATTGGCCGCGCTACCTGGGGAGATTTTTATTTTTATTTTTTAATTTATTTATGTTCCTTTTAATTGGAACTACTAAAGTTGTCAAAATCATGGTGATTCAGGCTTAAGACTTAAGGTTTCAGATGGAAAGCCTGGAATCAATCCAGCAGAAAAGCAAAATTAGAAGGAATATTACTCCTCCAGACGGAAGAAGAGGGAAGGGAGGGGAGGAAAGAAGAGGGGAAGGGATAAGAGGAGGGGAGAGGAGAGGAGGAAGAGGAGGAAAAGGCAACAATACACACTGTAGTGTTACTACCTCCGACATCCACTGATGTTCACGATCTCCTTGCTTGTTCAACCTTCAGTATAATAGCCTCAGACCAAATGACCACCCCAAACTGCATGTCGTACGTTCTGGCCAATGAGACATAGCAGAACTGTGTAGATGCTAAAGGCGGAAGGTCAGTGCATAGAAAGCCTCTGCCTCCCTGGTAAAGAATGTGGACAGGAATGAAGTAATAGCAGGTACCAAGGGCTGTAAAGCAAGTCACAAGTCAGCATGCTGAGACTGCTGAGTTGAAAGACAGAACAGGATTCTCTTGATCAATTTGTTTTGTTCCTTTTTCCTGAAGGAGTAGAATTGAGTCACTTCACCCAGCACGTGAAATCTGCCATCAACACAGTCACTTTCCTGACTCACCCTCTATGCAGCAGCCTTAGCCCCGAGTCCCTGCTGGCATTCTCATTCATTCTTTGATCATTAATTCAAGTCCAGTTGTGGATGGCATCTTGGATAGCCTGTATCCTGTTTTCCCAAACACGACAGGCACCTACTCCTCCAAAATTAACAATAAAAGAAAATTTCCTGCTGAATGAATACGCGGACTGGAAGAGACACATTCAATACTTTCCATCCCCACTAGTTATCTACTCACTTAACTATTCCTGATGTCACTCAGGTCTCTAAATAAATTACCTCTTAAATCTTTGGAATAAGATTCCAGATGTTTTGAGGCCACAGGTTAACTTATACATTTCCCCCTAATAGGAACGCTGATCATTCTGTTCGGTGGACATTTGACTCTGTAGGGAAAGAGAACAGTATTGTACGGGTACACACAGATTCAGCTATCCGAACTGGACTTGGGTGACAAAGTTTTGTTAGTGTGTGGATGACAGAGGACAGCTTCAGGTGATATTCCTCAGTAGGACCTTGGACATGTTCTGGAGACAGGCTCTTTCACTGGCTTGCAACTCACTGATTAAGCTAAGCTCTCTGTCTAGGGAACCCAGGGATCCACCTGTCTTTGCCTCCCTAGTGCTGGGATTACAGGCTCCTACCAACATTCTGCAGTTTTAAACATAGGTTCTAGGGATCAGACTCAGGTTCCAAGGACTTTACTGATTGTACTATCTTCCTAGTGCCCCTGCTTCCTACAAAATTATAGAGTATCTGCATATGAATGTAGGTTGAAATTTTAAAACTGCCTGTAGATTTTGGGCTCATAGGGTTCTTATACTCTAAAGGAAGGCTGATGGCTGGCAACCTTTCAGCCTATCTGACCTATCTTGAAGTTACTCATTATGGCAATGAAAATTCACTTTTTAACATTCTTTTTATCTTTTTTTTTTTTTTTTTTGTTTTTCGAGACAGAGTTTCTCTGTTGCTGGAGGGCTTCTCTCCAGGTTCCCCAAGCCCCGCAGTCCCATAATCCACGTATAAAATAATCACTCAGACGCTTATATCACTTATAAACTGTATGGCTGTGGCAGGCTTCTTGCTAACTGTTCTTTTATCTTAAATTAACCCATTTCTATAAATCTATACCTTGCCATGTGGCTGGTGGCTTCCCGGCATCTTCACATGCTGCTGGTCATGGCGGTGGCTGCAGTGTCTCTCCTCAGCCTCCCGCTTCCCAGAATTCACTTCTCTCCTTGTCCCACCTACTTCCTGCCTCGTCACTGGCCACCAGTGTTTTATTTATATAGAACAATATCCACAGCACTTGCCCTTTTTTCTTTTTTTTTTTTTTTAAAAAAGGAAGGTTTTAACTTTAACATGGTAAAATTATATATAACAAAACAATTACCGAGGAAGAATTATAGTTACAATATTAAAGAAGATGTCCTATCTATCTTATATTTGTGAGTTTAAGGTTTTATATCTAACTTATCTTTTATCATAACTGAGGAAATTACAACTATCTAGTTTTCAACCACATCAAAGACCTGAGAAGGAACATAATGGTACCTGAGAAATGGTAGATGGATGCAAGCAACTTTCGGGAATCTTGTAAGAGTAGACCAAGACAGCTGGCAGCCTGGACAGTCACCTAATGTTTCTCAGCATTGTTGGTGCATTCAGATTGGCTACAGGCCTAGAATATCTGACAGACCATTTTCAGAAGCAGGAATTTTGAGAGACCATCTTACCCTGTCTTGGCAGAGTACAGTGGTCACTTTTCTTGTGTCCCGCTTGTCCAGAAAGGACAGCATTGCATTTGTACTGTCAGCCATCAAGGCAAGGGCAGTTCTTTGCCCAGTAGGCCATTTTGTGCCAAAAAGACAAACTTCCAAATGGAAATGTCTTAGAAGCCCAACATTCTCTCGGGATCAATTGGTGCAGCCAGGAGCAATTGTGTCTCACATCAACAGAATTTTAAGTTATTTAAATGCCATATTCTCTAGGTCTATGAAGTGTTTGAAGATTACCTATCTATCTGAAATATATCTATGTATACCTAGAAAACTTAACTAACATGGCTACAGATATGATTATCATAGATGACTAATTATTAATCTATTTTTAATTATCCATTAAAATTTTAAATGAGTTACATAAACATAATACCTCAAACAAGAATAGAAATATATATATACAGTATAACAAAATTAACTTCAAGTTTGTATCAATAAACTAAAATTTATACCAATGTAAAACATTTTAAACATAAACTAAAATCTATACCAATGTAAAACATTTTAAACAAGTTTTTCTTTAAAAGTAGATTCATTAATCTACCCTTTTATCTTATCATGTCCATATCCTCCTATATATCTAATCACATCCCCTTTTTCTTTTTTAGAAAGAGATCACATTTATAATCAACCTGTTTTAAATAAAAATATTGGTTTTTCTCTGTCCCACACCAGAGGGCTCTTCTGATTTGGGACACAAGAATCTCTTAACCATTTTTTTTTAAGCAATATGTCTGGGTTTAGAGGGGGAGTGAGCCAATTCCACCTCTAAAGCCAGCTTGGTATATTTGGGAATTTGGGCGTAGCATCTCTTACTGCTTCCTGCTGGAGGGGGGCGCTGTATCTTATGGGGATGCAAAGAAAATTTTAGACCTATGGGGTAGTCCGTGAGGCTGTATTGTTTGAACCAGTTGCCTTGAAACCACTCTGGATGCCGGATCATCTGGGCCATGGTGTCATCGGAGACCTTTCAGGGGGTCTTGGCTGGTGAAACCTGATGTATCTTAATCTGGAACAAATCCATAGCCTCTGGCTTTCTGTGGAAACAAAAGCAGAACCTCTTTTCCAAAGCAACATATCCTTAAATCCAAATTTTGAAGTCAAGTTACCTTTAAAATATACATATTGGTTTAATTCAACATCTTTTTTGATCAAATGTTTTTTTGTAGTTAAAAATCCCAAAGACAACACAATCCAGATTGTCTGTGTAATATTCATCTTTACGTGGCTTTTTACATTAATTTTTTGTCTCTTTCAAGCCTATGTATATTTTACACACATTGTAAACGATGTTATCTGAATCAGTCTTTTTGTGAGCCTATTGCTTTAAACTGCATCCTTCTAAGCCTGAAACAGCGCTGTGGCTGCTGGCTCCGCCCACTTTAGCTTCCCAACATGGCAGTGGTACGATTTCCGCCAGCTCTGGGAGTCATCAAGTCTCAGAAATAGTGGGTCTAAGCTTTTATCAAAGCAGCGTGTAGCCCAGAAACCTTTTTTTTTTTTTTTGGTTTTTCGAGACAGGGTTTCTCTGTGTAGCTTTGCGCCTTCCCTGGAGCTCACTTGGTAGCCCAGGCTGGCCTCGAACTCACAGAGATTCACCTGGCTCTGCCTCCCGAGTGCTGGGATTAAAGGCGTGCGCCACCAACGCCCGGCTTTTTTTTTTTTTTTTTTTTTTTTTTTTTTTTTTTTTTTTTTTTAAATACTAGTAAAGACTAAATCTACCACACATTGTAATGTGCCACTGGCAGACTCCTCATTTTCGTCATACTGCGGGTCACACGCACACGCCAGGAACCCGCCAGTGTTCAAACCTGCGTTTTGCGCTGTCTAGCTGCCCGTATGAGACAAAAAGCAGGAACCTGTTTTTGGCTCTGTTTAGAATTGGTCATTAAATATTCTCAGGTTTAAGGTGGAAAATCGAGCCGTTGGGCGCCATTTGTTGCTGGAGGGCTTCTCTCCAGGTTCCCCAAGCCCCGCAGTCCCACAATCCACTTATAAAATAATCACTCAGACGCTTATATCACTTATAAACTGTATGGCTGTGGCAGGCTTCTTGCTAACTGTTCTTTTATCTTAAATTAACCCATTTTTATAAATCTATACCTTGCCACATGGCTGGTGGCTTCCCGGCATCTTCACATGCTGCTGGTCATGGCGGTGGCTGCAGTGTCTCTCCTCAGCCTCCCGCTTCCCAGAATTCTCTTCTCTCCTTGTCCCACCTACTTCCTGCCTCGTCACTGGCCACCAGTGTTTTATTTATATAGAACAATATCCACAGCATTTCTCTGTGTAGCTTTGCACCTTTCCTGGAACTCACTCTGTAGCCCAGGCTGGCCTTGAACTCGCAGAGATCTGCCTGCCTCTGCCTCCCAAGTGCTGGGATTAAAGGCGTGCGCCACCACTGCCTGGCAACTTTTTAACATTCTTACAAGTCTTATTAGTCTGCCTTAGGTATGAGAAGGGCATTTTTTTTTCATATATCTCATCTCTGAAGTATAGATTTCTAATTGAAATCTTTCCGATGCCAACCCCTCAAGTGTGAAATGCTTCTTAGCTTCCACACAAATTATTTCAGACTCTTGTTTCAGTAAAGAGACAAATTGGGGGGAATAATAGCTGTGTTGAGTTGACTAATCTCCTTTGAGGAGAGTATTTCATATGCTGATTTAGATTTGTTCCCTATGGATGGTTTTAGTGCTTTATCTGGAAGCATGTTAAATATGCAAAATCTGGGGCCTATGAAGCTGGAGACATGGCTTAGTGGTTAAGAGCACTTGTGGATTTTACACAGGATCTATGTTCATTCCTCAGCATCTATTATCAGGTAGCTCACCTGTAACTCCAGTCCCAGAGGATCTGATGTCCTCTTCTGGCCTTCAAGAGTAACAGCATGTGTGTGATCTGGCATTTCCCTCTTGACTTCATCTCCTTGTAGCCTTTCAACTCACTCAACCTGTCTACTCACACTAGCCTCCTTGATATCCTTCCAACTCAGATGGACATTTATTTGCCTTAGGACTTTTGTTCTGGCTCTTTCTTCAGTCGGTTATCCCCCCCAACCTTTGATACTCACATAACCAAGTCTCCCATGTCCTCCTACTGCATCTCTGTTCAAATTACTCTGCTTAGTGGAGTGCTGTGGATATCGCTCTATATAAATAAAACACTGATGGCCAGTGACCAGGCAGGAAGTATAGGCGGGACAAAGAGAGAGGAGAATTGGGGAAACAGGAAGAAGGAGAGAGAGACACTGCAGCCACCGCCAGGACAAGCAGCATGTAAAGATTCTGGTAAACCACCAGCCACATGGCAAGGTATAGATTTATAAAAATGGGTTAATTTAAGATAAAAGAACAGTTAGCAAGAAGCCTGCCACAGCCATACAGTTTATAAGTGATATAAGCGTCTGAGTGATTATTTTATACGTGGATTATGGGACTGCGGGGCTTGGGGAACCTGGAGAGAAGCCCTCCAGCAACAAATGGCGCCCAACGGCTCGAGTTTCCACCTTAAACCTGAGAATATTTAATAACCAATTCTAAACAGAGCCAAAAACAGGTTCCTGCTTCTTGTCTCATACGGGCAGCTAGACGCTGCAAAACGCAGGTTTGAACACTGGCGGGTTCCTGGCGTGTGCGTTTGACCAGCAGTATGGTGGGAATGAGGCGTCTGCCAGCAGCACATTATGCTGTTTGGTAGATTTATTCTTTACTAGTATTAAAAAAAAAAAAAAAAAGGTTTCTGGGCTACACGCTGCTTTGATAAAAGCGTAGACCTACTATTTCTGAGACTTGATGATTCCCAGAGCTGGCGGAAAACGTACCACCGCCATGTTGGGAAGCTGAAGTGGGTGGAGCCAGCAGTCACAGCGCCGTTTCAGTCTTAGAATGGTACAGTTTAAATCAATAGGCTAAGGTAATATAAAAAATAAGCCACGTAAAGATGGCTACCACACAGAGAATCTGGATTATGTTCTCTTTGATATTCGTAACTGAAGAAAAACATTTGATTGCAAAAGCTGTTGAGTTATGCCAAAATGTATATTTTAAAGGTACCTTGACTTCAAAATTTGGATTTAAGGATATATTGCTTTGGAAAAGAGGTTCTGCTTTTGTTTCCACAGAAAGCCAGAGGCTGTGGATTTGTTCCAGATTAAGATACATCAGGTTTCACCAGCCAAGACCCCCTGAAAGGTCTCCGATGACACCATGGCCCAGATGATGCAACATCCAGAGCGGTTTCAAGGCAACTGGTTCACACAATACAGCCTCACAGACTACCCCATAGGCCTAAAGTTTTCTTTGCGCCCCCATAAGATACAGCGCCCCCCTCCAGCAGGAAGTAGTAAGAGATGCTACGCCCAAATTCCCAAATATACCAAGCTGGCTTTAGAGGTGGAATTGGCTCACTCCCCCTCTAAACCCAGACATATTGCTTTAAAAAAAAATGGTTAAGAGATTCTTGTGTCCCAAATCAGAAGAGCCCTCTGGTGTGGGACAGAGAAAAACCAATATTTTTATTTAAAACAGGTTGATTATAAATGTGACCTCTTTCTAAAAAAGAAAAGGGGATATGATATACATATATAGGAGGATATAGAGATGATAAGATAAAAGGATAGATTAATCAACCTATTTTTAAAGAACAACTTGTTTAAAATGTTTTACATTGGTATAGATTTTAGTTTATGTTTAAAATGTTTTACATTGGTATAAATTTTAGTTTATTGATACAAACTTGAAGTTAATTTTGTTATACTGTGTATATATATTTCTATTCTTGTTTGAGGTATTATGTTTATGTAACTCATTTAAAATTGTAATGGATAATTAAAAATAGGTTAATAATTAGTCATTTATGATAATCATATTTGTAACCATGTTAGTTAAGTCTTCTAGGTATACATAGATATATTTCAGATAGATAGGTAATCTTCAAACACTTCATAGACCTAGAGAATATGGCATTTAAATAACTTAGAATTCTGTTGACATGAGACACAATTGTTCCTGGCTGCACCAATTTGATCCCAAGAGAATGTTGGGCTTCTAAGACATTTCCATTTGGAAGTTTGTCTTTTTGGCACAAAATGGCCTACTGGGCAAAGAACTGCTCTTGCCTTGACGGCTGACAGTACAAATGCAATGCTGTCCTTCCTGGACAAGCGGGACACAAGGAAAGCGACCACTGTACTCTGCCAAGACAGGGTAAGATGGTCTTTCAGAATTCCTGCTTCTGAAAATGGTCTGTCAGATACTCTAGGCCTGTAGCCAATTTGAATGCACCAATAATGCTGAGAAACATTAGGTGACTGTCCAGGCTGCCAGCTGTCTTGGTCTACTCTTGCAAGATTCCCGAAAGTTGCTTGCATCCATCTACCATTTCTCAGGTACCATTATCTTCCTTCTCAGGTCTTTGATGTGGTTAAAGACTAGATAGTTATAATTTCCTCAGTTATGATAAAAGATAAGTTAGGTATAAAACCTTAAACTCACAAATATAAGATAGATAGGACATCTTCTTTAATATTGTAACTGTAATTCTTGCTTGATAATTGTTTTGTTATATGTAATTTTACTATGTTAAAGTTAAAACCTTCCTTTTTTTTTTTTTTTTTTTTTTTTTTTTTGGTTTTTCGAGACAGGGTTTCTCTGTGTAGCTTTGCGCCTTTCCTGGAGCTCACTTGGTAGCCCAGGCTGGCCTCGAACTCACAGAGATCCGCCTGGCTCTGCCTCCCAAGTGCTGGGATTAAAGGCGTGCACCACCAACGCCCGGCAAAACCTTCCTTTTTAAAAAAAGAAGAAAAGGGGAAGTGCTGTGGATATTACTCTATGTAAATAAAACACTGATGGCCAGTGACCAGGCAGGAAGTATAGGCGGGACAAAGAGAGAGGAGAATTGGGGAAACAGGAAGAAGGAGAGAGAGACACTGCAGCCACCGCCAGGACAAGCAGCATGTAAAGATTCTGGTAAACCACCAGCCACATGGCAAGGTATAGATTTATAAAAATGGGTTAATTTAAGATAAAACAACAGTTAGCATGAAGCCTGCCACGGCCATACAGTTTATAAGTGATATAAGCGTCTGAGTGATTATTTTATACGTGGATTATGGGACTGCGGGGCTTGGGGAACCTGGAGAGAAGCCCTCCAGCAACAAGTGACCAGACAGGAAGTATAGGCAGAACAAGGAGAGAGGAGAATTGGGGAAACAGGAAGAAGGAGGGGGAGACATTGCAGCCACCGCCAGGACAAGCAACATGTAAAGATGCCGGTGAGCCACGAACCATGTGGCAAAGTATAGGTTTATAGAAATGGGTTAATTTAAGATATATGAACAGTTAGCAAGAAGTCTGCCACGGCCATACAGTTTATAAGTAATATAAGTGTCTGAGTGATTATATTATACGTGGATTGTGGGACTGTGGGGCTTGGTGGAACCTGGAGAGAAGCCCTCCAGCAACAGTGGAGTGCACCTTGACCTATGCTAATATCACAGTCTTTCCCCTTTGAGGACTCCATTGCCAAAGCTTCTCATCCTGTTTACTTCTGCATTTTTCTATCATCTCAGAATTCTAACATCTATCTTTTTTTTTAAAAAAAAATTTATTTATTTAGTGTACATTGGGGTTTTGCCTGTATGTATGTCTGTGTAAAGGTGTCAGATCCCCTGAAATCAGAGTTTCAGGCAGTTATGAGCTGCCATATGGGGCCTGGAGAGATGGCTCAGTGGTTGAGAGTACTGGCTGCTCTTCCAAAGGACCAGGGTTCAATTCCTAACATCTATCTTTTATGAAGTGTAAAAATTACAGATTTTTTTAATGTTCCTAGAATTTGGAAGCATTTTAACCATAAACAACATCTCATAATTTAAATGTAAACATTTTTCTTAGTGCCGTCAATTGTACTGACGGCCCTTATGTGTGATGGTATCATAGATTGATCAAGCACAGAAATTTCCACCTATTATGTTTCATGTTCATTTCTAGGGGCAGAGGTCAATTTGGGGTTTTTATTCAACAGAGATGCAAATAAGAGCCGGGCACAGCCAATAACTTTAATGGATATTGCTACCCTGACCTGCAGGACACTGACCCAGCAATGGTCAGCAGACATGTGAAAACAAGGAAATTAATTCCAAAGATTTTAGAGTTTTATTAGACTTTGCCCTCATTTTTGGCAGTAAAGTTTATTTTTAACTATTTTCTTCAAAGATTTTTAAAATTCTTCCACATCTTCCCTCCACTTTTGCTATTTTCTCCCCCTGTATGGTACAAAGGCCATTATGTCATGAATTCACTAATCACAATGGTGTGTATAGCCAAATGATAAGAGATGCCTGTATGAGAAAAACAAAACACAGAGCATGATGATGGCTGCTTCTTGTATTCGGGTCAGAAAGAAAGGGAGGAGGAGGAGAAGGAAGAAGAAAAGGAGGAGGAGGAGGAGGAGGAAGAGGAGGAGGAGGAGGAGAAAGAAGAAGAAGAAGAAGAAGAAGAAGAAGAAGAAGAAGAAGAAGAAGAAGAAGAAGAAGAAGAAGAAGAAGAAGAAGCAGCAGCCCTTGTTTGCCTTTCTTGTCTTCAGAAAAATAAGAAACTTATACAGGAATCCAGTGGGAATGTGCTCAAACCAAAGTACACAAACAAGGCATTTAGCAATAGGAAATCAGACCAAAATAGGTAAGGTTGAGAAAATTCAGGAACTTTAATAAAACAAATATAAGTAAGTGCTATATGGTTGGTGGAATGTGATTATAGTTCTGGTGCTCAAAGAGTGAGGCACAGGGATCACAGCCTGGATGACATGGTGAGGTGAGACCCTGTCTCAAAACCAATAAAACACAAAAATAAACATAAAAGAGAGTTGAGAGGTTTGGAAAGAAGGGTTCTTAAATAAATGCCTGATAGAAACTATCAAAAATGTCTGCCATTACAAGCTTTCCCAGAGGCCACTGAAATTCTATATAAGAAATGTCTACAAGGACATCTGCCTGGCAATTGACCCTTCAACCTTGGTATACGTTTCTTATCATTGTGGCCAAGGATTATTGTTCCTAAGCATATGTAATGATTCTCATGTTTGTCTTTGAAAATGTTTCCTTGTTCCATCACATTTACTATGCCCACAGTTTACTCTGACATGCATATTCCTTTTGCAATGTTTTGCTATTTCCAAGTAAATAATATTCTATTGTCTTTTATTTAGGTCAAAAATATACAGTGGCACCCACTTCTCTGGGTAGATAAGGACATTTGGACCCAGGTTGGCTTGCAGCCTGAAGGCTGAAATACTTTGTGTGATGTCTTATTTTTGAGGAATTTTATGGCTGCCTAAAAAGTGGATAGACTTATGAGAAAAATGTGGTACATACATACAATAGAATATTTCTCCACTATAGGAATAGATGTCTTCATAGTCTGCAAAAGAGATGAGCTATGAGAACAATAAATTACACATCCCCTTCTGTGTAACTTAACATAATTATGTTATGTGCACATTTAAGAATGGCTTGCTCTCTCCTCTGAAAGTCTGATGTCATTAAAGCATTAGATTCTGGAGAGTAGTGCACGATCTCATCATCAACGTCTTATCCAGGCAATGGTGAGGCTGCTTTGGCAGGGTCTCTTCTAGTGTGGCTCCTCTTGGTTCAAACACCCAACTGATTCAAGAAATGATCTGTTCTGGCTTCTCACCCCTATTTTACATACACTGGTGGCACCTAGACCAGATATCCACAAAGGACACTCCTGTTCACAAGAGCTACCAAACACATCTAACTAGTTCGCTTCACTCTGATGTCAAGCTGTGTTCCCTAATCAGAGCCCATTTTAATTCCCTGGAAGAGAATGGTTTCCTATCCCATTTCCAGCTGCTAGCTAAGCTGGCCTATAGCAACTTCAAAACAAACAAACAAACAACAACAACAACAACAAAAAAAAAACAACCCAGTTCATTGTGGACTTCACCAGTTTCCAAGGTGTCCAAGAGCTGATCCTATAATAAACTTCCCATACTGTATATACAGTGGGTCTGATTTAATTCAATTCTGATACAAGAGTGATTGAAAACAGCTAAGCCCATTACCACAGAACTTTTTTTTTAAAGGTTTTTATTTATTTATTACATATACAGTGTTCTGCCTGCATGTACACCTGCAGGCCAGAAGAGGGCACCAGATCTCATTACAGATGGTTGTAAGCCACCATGTGGTTGCTGGGAATTGAACTCAGGACCTCTGGAAGAGCAGTCAGTGCTCTTAACCACTGAGCCATCTCTCCAGACCCCCCCACAGAACTTTTTTAAACGTCATGTTTCATTGGAGTTTGGCTCTTACAATTGTGGTGATCCCTGTCAGGTAAGGAGAGGTGCAGCAGCCAGCTATGGGATTTTGATGTAAGGAATTCCAGGGAGGCATAGACAAGTTTCTAATCTTAGACAAGCCACCCATTTCTATCTGCTTGGCCTCTCTAACTTGGAAAGTCTCAGAGGTGTGCCTGTTATCACAGCAATGAACCTCCTGATGTCCATGGGAACAGAAGAAACTTTGAACAGTCCAGAGGACAGCCAGGTGCTGATGCAATTAAAACAGCAGCTGTGTTCTAAGGAAAGAGCCACACTATTAGACTCACTGTGACACAGCAAAACAAGCACGGCTTCTCCAGGACTCCAAGAGGTGGCTTCCTCAACTCAGATCAAAGGGAAGTTGTCCCCCGCTAAAGGGAACAACCGTGATGTGACATAAAGTGGGGACACAAAGACTACTTGTGGGTCAGCAGTATCAGTGACAGCAATACCTGAAAATGAGGTTATAAGGTTTCATGCCTTCTACCCCATAATCATTTAGAGAAGGAACAAAGCTAAGTGACACAATGTGCTTGGCTCTGGATGTCACTGAAGAGAGTACAAGAAGCCAAGTGAATGGTGGGTGGTGACACATTTACTGATGATGCTATGGTCAAGGCAGATGGAAACAAAATGGTGAGAAAATGAACTAGTTTGTCAGGCTGATGAGTGATTAGATGGATGCTCGAACTTGAACCATAAAGCCAGGATGACAGGATTCCTGTCCAGCACAGAATCCGCTGTTCAAGTGTTAAGGGAGCTGTGCAATACCTTCAGAGCGGAGCATGCTGCATTTGTAACTGATATGTCTGTTCAGTTTTACCATGTCAGAAAATGTTTTTTAATCTTCATATTGCAAAGATATTTTTTTCAGAGATGTCCCAAGAAACCCAACCAACAGTATATGCATTGCTCTCTAAGGGAACTTACTATGGGGATCAGCTTAGGACACTATGTAGATCATGAAGTCCCATAATATTCTTTTTGAAAGATGCATAACCAGGAAAGCTGGTGATGTAATTCAGTTGGGGTCCAAACTTCTCTGAAGCAGAGGAGTGAGTGGTGTAGCCCTAGTTTGAGTTGAAAGGCCAGAGACTTGGTGGAGGGTGGGGGATGGAAGCCACTGGCGTAACTCCCAGTGTTCAGTGGCTCGGCAGTCAGAAGCAGCAGGGCTCTACCTGCAGAAAAGAGAGATAAACCATGTTCTTCCACTTGTTCATGTGAGCGATCAGCACAGCTGAAGATGGTGCCCACATCGGTGGTCCTTCTCCATTTAGTCTCTGATTTGCTGCTGCCTGGGGACCAGCCTTCAGGCAGCACCAGGGGATGCAAAAAGAAAAAAAAAATCCATGAATGCACCGAGGGCTACATTTTTTCCAATTGAGGGATATTAGGAGAAAGTACACACATTCTGATGGTAACTTTTTTATTACTGCATCTTGAAAAAATCTGTCTCCATATGGCCACATATCTCTTCTACACAGCCACACATCTTTACACAGCTACACATCTCTATCCACAGTTACATCTCTTTTCTACATAGCTACACACTTCTCTCTACACACCTCTCGTCTACACACATCACTCTTCTATGCACATCTCTCTTCTACACACATCTCTCTTCTACATATCTCTTCCTACACACATCTTCACACCCTTACTGCTCCATCTCTCTACACAGTTCTCTCTTCTACATAGCTACTCATCTATTCTACTTTCTCTCTCTCTCTCTCTCTCTCTCTCTCTCTCTCTCTCTCTCCTCTCTCTCTCTCCACATCTCTCTGCACACTTCTCAACAGCAAAACTCTGGATAAATATGAGTTACATTTTCAGGGTCACAAAGCATTTCTTGAGTAAACAATAAGAGACAGAGCCATTCTGATATATGTGAGGATTTGCACAGTTTCTCTCCGGCTTGGAATGTCACACTGACTGGCCAGTGAATAAGCCAGCACGTAGCTCTTAAGTGGTCAGCATTCCCCTACAGAGAGTGACATTGAAATTCAGGACGTAAACAATCAAGTTAGTTGGCTCTTGAGTCTTGTATCATAAACTAAGATTAGGAGTATGTTCAGAAAGTCAATTGCTGCAGGGAGTTATGTCTTAATGTTATCAGCCTGACTTTGGTTTAACAGACACTTGGAAATTTGTCCCTGTGCATATTTTGCAGTGGCAACTAGTCTATTTTGGATTTGTTCTGAAACCTCAAGTTAGAAAAATGTGTAAAAAGCTGTCTTTGTAGCTGAGAATACTCTAACTTTCCTATGTCAGAGTTATGAAAAATATCCTAGTATTTCTACTCATCAAAATTATACAGCTTAAGAAGAAATCATCTTTCTGACCATCCACAGGTATATATGTGTGCCCCCAAAGTCTAAAACACACCACCAGTGGCCTGTGGAAAGAACCCCACAGTTGTTCTTTTTAGGGAGGAATTCTGGCAGCACATGAGGAAAATCACAGACAGAAGTAACAGGTGTCCACAGCCAGTGACCCCACAGTCTTTGCCTAGTGGGGCTCCCCATCAGAGTTATTCATCAGTGGGTCAGTCTGTACTATTAATTGGAATCTGTTGTATTTAAGTCATGGCCTGTTGTGGTGGTATTCTAATTGTACTGAAATGTGATTTTGATTGTATGTTAATAAATAAAGTTGCCTGGGGGTCAGAGCTATTAGAGCCATAGACAGAGTGTGGCGGTGGTGGCACACGCCTTTAATCCCATAGATCTCTGTGTGTTCAGGGATACAGCCAGCATTGGAGACATATGCCTTTAAGACCTAGGGGGCTGTACATTCAGACAGTGACGAGGCAGTCACGTGTTTGGGTTTACAACCAATGAGAAGGCAGAACAATAATACTATAAAAAAGGCGTACAGACAGGAAGTAGCCCTCTTTCGGGAAGCTGGGACACCGCAGGCGGAAGGGTGAGATTTTAGCTCTGAGCTCTGACCTCTCGGCTTTCTCTTTTACATTGTTTCTGTGTTTCTTATTTAATAAGATGGTTAGTTACATCTACAGCCTGTGACACTGGTTCAAATGCCAATCTCTTTCAGAAACATTCCCCATAGACTCTCCCAGAAAAAAAATACTATTTTATCAGATATATGTGCATTTCTTAGCCCAGTCCAACAGAATCATGGAAAAACCATGACACTAGGTATAGAATTCTAGGCTGAAGAGTTTATTCTTTTTCACATTGTTTCTGATGAGAAACTGTCTTTTTTATTTTCTCCTCTGTGTATAATGTCTTTTAAAAAGCTTTTTGGTTCTTTGAGCATTTCACACAATGTGTTTTGATCATGTTCATCATCCCTCCTCCAACCAGATCCACCTTCCTTCCTCATCCATCCAGCTTTTTCCTTTTACGTCTCTTGGAAACCCATAAAAATTTTTGCACTATTCCACTAGTATCTTGGAGTCCTTGGAATAGTAAGGATTTGTATGAATGGTTAAGTAAACTTATCTCCATACTGCACACATACATATTGTTATAGACTGAATTATGTCTCCCAAATATATGTTGAAATCTTAAATCCTAGTACCTCCAAAGGTGACCTTATTCAGGAAATCTTGACAAAGGCAATCAAGTTAATGAGGTCATTAGAGTAGGCCTAATCCAGTGATGGCTGACCTGGTGAATGGGGCAATTGGACATAGAGACATGCAGAGAGAAGAGGATGTAAAGACACAAAAGCAAAAGATAGCCATGCTATGAGAGTGCTACATCTATAAAACAAGGGGTGCCAGTGACTGTCAGCAAACACCAGAAGCTAGGACACTTAAGGATTTCAGAGGAAACAATGACCCTGTCAGCACTACGGTTTTGGACTGTTCATTTCCACTGCTGTGGAACAATCTGTTTCTAAAGTCTGATCCCACCCAGGGTTTTAGTGCATAGTTACAGCAGCCCTAGGAAACCAACATGTTTCATACATGTGGCTGAACTGGAGCATGTATGATCCTCACTTACTCTACCCTATGCTTGGAACAAACCTGTTTCAAGAATCCATCAAGGCCAGGCTCACACTTGTATCACAGCACTCGAGAAGTTAAGGCAGGGGGATCTCTACGTAAGAAAAGCCTGTTATTAATATATTCCAGGTCAGCCTGGATTACAGAGTGAGTTCTTCTTTCAATATAAGAGTGATGATGATGATGATGATGATGATGATGATTTCTTGTTTCAATATAATAGTAGTGATGATGATGATGATAGAACTCCACACCTGGAGCACAGGATTTCAGGCCTAGGGCCCTCTTGGCCTCTGGCACTGTGTCTGGTCCAACTGGTAGCATGCTAGAGGAACCAATGGAAAATGATGGCTGCTGCCATGGTGAGTTTTTAACACAAAAAGACCAGTTCCCAAAGCCAGAGAATCAGCAAATTGGGCCAAATAGAAGCCACCCAATTGTGAGAATGGTCATTGCTATAAGTCACTGTTTAAAAGTTTATTATATAAAATATGACACATAAAAGTTGACAGACCAGCCTATAATGGTTTTGCTGTTTTTATATTAAAATATTAAATCCTTTTTCTAAAAAAAAACAAAAACAAAAACAAAAACAAAAACAAAAGCCTGGGATAACTTTGGTCTCTAGGCAATTATAGTTTGGTTGGCAGTTATTTCCTATCAATTCACTGAATGCATTCTATTGGCTATTTAATTGTTGAGATAGGTAATCTGCCTAATATCTTAAAGTCTGTTTTTCTGGTCATTGCTTTCCAATACACTGCGGTCTCCTGCTTTTGTATCCTAGTATTGTGTGCTGTGTGTTTCTGTATCAAACATTTCCTTCCCTTGTAGATATGCTCCTCTTTTGTTAGCCTGGAGATTTCTCTACGCTCCCCTCCTTCCCCCACTCTCCCAGCTTTGAAAGCCAGGTTTAATTCTCATTCATATCAGTTCCACCACACTACGGTGAGATTATTCGCATTCCCAACTTCTTTAAAATTAAAGTGGCTAACCAAAACCTGGCCTAAACTAAGGGACATTAACAGATTTATCATGCCGACTATAGAAAGGCACACAGCTTGCCTCTCAACCTGTCTTCAGCAAAGCTCTTTTGCTTGCAGTGGCTATTACCATGGCCTGGAAGAGTTGGGTTCTCTGTGGTGGAGACAGCTGTGAAGCACCGTGCAAGGCTTTGTGAAGTCCTTTTCCCTGGGAGTACCTGACTAGAAGCATCTTAGGTGCAGAATCGCTACTGAGTGAGCAATGAGCATCAATGTCATGGCCAGTGGTTCTCAGCCTTTCTAATGCTGTGACACTTTGATATAGTCTTTCATGTTGTAGTGACCCCCAACCATAAAACTATTTTTGTTACTATCTTATAACTATATTTTTTTACTGTTATGAAATCATAATGTAACTATCTGATATGTAGGAGATCTGATATGCGAACCCTATGAAAGGGTTGTTTGACCCCCAAAGGGGTCATGACTCACAGGTTGAGAACCACTGGTCTAGTTCTTTGCTTTGTCCAATGAGCCTTGTTCCAACCTCTTTTTCAGCTGGGCAGAGGAGTGCAGAGGGAGTCTCAAGTCCATTATTTTGCATCACATCAATGTGGCTAGCTTGAGCTGGAGCAGCAAGGCTTTCTCTTCTGCACTGGCCAGAGCATGGACAACCACCAAGGGCCAGGACCTCTCAATACTTTGTGCCTATGACAATAAGAAGCATCCAAGTCCCAGGCAAGGTCACCCCACCAGTGAAAACAATACATAGTCTAAGTGCTTATAATTTTAATTTTTAATCTCTCTGATGTATTATGGTTAGTTGTTAAAACTATAGTGTCAAAATAAGCAGTTCTCAAAAGATGAAATACAAATGGCTAGTAAACATTAAAAATGTAGAACTGTACCCATCATCAGATAAATGAAATTAAAACTATACTGATGTGGAAGAGAGGATGTAAAGATGAAAGGAAGGGGTGGAGTGTTGTGGTACACTGCCTTCCAGGTATGACATGCCTGTTGTACTCATGAACTTACAGTAGCTGTGAATATCTGTACAAGACCCACATCCACAGAGACTAAACAATTCAGTCATGGAAAGAGTGTCTCAGGAGGCTCGCTTCCCCTGAGGATCTATAGGCAGTTAATGATTGGTGGTGGAGGACGAGACATTTTCTTTAGTGTTTTGTAAGTTGTCTATGGTCAAGTAAATAACCCCTTACCAAGTTGCTATAAGCAAACCTAATCAAATGTGAGTCACACACATGCACATTCAACAAGAATGTAGAGTAGAAAGGGCAGTTGGGAGGAAGAAGGAAGTCAGGAGGAGTGAGGAGGAGACAAGAGAGGGTAATGCAAAGTGAATCTGATCAAAGTATATTATCGACATCAGAAGTTCTCAATCTGTGGGTCACAAACCCTTTGGGGGGTCACATATCCGATACCTTCATATCATATATTTGTTATATATTCTATATATATAATTCATGACAATAGCAAAATTACAGTTATGTAGTAGCAATGAAATAATGTTAGGGCAGGGGGTGTCAGCACAACATAAGGAACTGTATAAAAGCATCACAGCGTTAGGAAGGTTGAGAACCACTGGTCTACATGCTAGAAAATATCATAATGGAATCTGTTATTACATGTAATTAATAAGGGAACCCTTATACACTGCTGCAGGAATGTAGAACTAATGCAGTTACCAAGGAGTTTCCTTAATACACTCCACAGATCTAGCATTTGCCCCAGCTATGGTACTCCTGGGTGCTTACTTGAGGGTCTAAGTCAATCCATCAGAGGTCAGAGGTACCCCATATACACGCTTACTGCCTCCCTCCTCACAACAGCTGAGCTGTGGAATCAACCCAGGTGTCCAACTTCAGAGGAAGGGTTAAATAGTGTGGTGTAGATGCACACAGTCCTAAATAAGAAGAAGGTTCTGTTATTTGCAGGAAAATGGGTACAACTGAAGATAATCATATTAAATGAATTAAGCTGGTCTCAGACAAAAAACATTATTTTTATCTCATTTGTGGTTCTTAGATTTTTGTATGGATACATAAAACTATGTAATATGTCACAAAAGGAAAAGTGAAGTGATCTGGGCAACAAAGGGGATTGACAGGAGGAAGAGGGGGAGGTAAAAAAGATGAGGAGGAGGTGTGAGAGAAATACACTTCATGTCCAGTATATACTTGTCTAAACATTGAGACAAATAACTCAGAAAGCCTAGTGTAATTTGTTCATCTGTCAAATCTGGTTCTCGTCAACACATTTTGAATCTAAACATTTAGTTTTACATGCCTGACCTTTGTCATATTTCTTGCACATGTTTTGATTCTGTATTTGTTTCTTATACTATTTGAGATAGGTTTGTTTTAGAGTCTGTATACGGTGGAGGCTTTAAAATGCTCCCCCTTGTGACTAATTTTTCCACGGAAGCCTGTGCTTAGGTAGCCTGTTCTGAGAGAATGCTGAAACGTGGGTTGAAAGAACCTTCCCGTAGAAGGGGCTTGTGTTTGCTCCTTCCTGCCAGGCGCTCCAGAGCAGACAGCTCTAGGGACAGTGCACTTCTGAACTCTAAATTCAAAGAGATTTAGATGGAAGGTGAACGAATATTCAGTGTTGCATCCGACTTCTCAAGGGACGCATCTCCATTTTTATTAAAAGACCAGGTTGGATGGATGCCTCTAACAGGTCACAAAATTCTTATCCCTTCAATTACTTCTTGAGTTGCCAAAACTATGTCAGTCATCATTAGTTTCTTATGCATATATTTTTAGGAATAATCATTTTAATTTTGTTTTGTAGTTAATATTTATACCTGCCAACCAGCTTTCAAAGCCCATCAAATCACTTTGTGGGTTCTTCTTCCTGAAGCTAACTTTTCATTATGTAAAAAACAACACTTTTGTTATGGAAAGTAAATGGGGTCTACTTCCCACAATCCTTTTTTGTTGTTGTTATTTTTCAAGACAGGGTTTCTCTGTGTAGCCTTGGCTGTCCTGGAACTCACTTTGTAGAACAGGCTGGCCTTGAACTCAGATCTGCCTGCCTCTGCCGAGTGCCTAGCCTCCCTCAATCATTTTTAAGAATATCTACCTGCCTACCACTTGGGATACAAGTCAGTAGTAATGAGCTTGCCTACTATGTGCAAGGAACCCAGGTTAAATTCTTAGTATGGCAGAAGAAAAAATTAGGAGAAATAGATGAGATGAAGAAAAACTATTTTCTTCACAAAACACTAAAAAATTTATTCAAGTGAAGTGTTTTTGAGTTCTGAATCTGTCCACCCCTCAATAAAAACAAGCAAGTCTACAGTTCAGACTCTGCTCGCTTTAGTCACTCAACAGCTAAAGCCTGAAGACAGTTTGTTCTTTGAAGCATTTTATGTTTTCCTTTCCAAGCCATTTTAAAATTTAATTCAATTATTTGAGGACACAAGTCAGGTGGCATACATGCTAAGCCGATCTTAAACCACTCAGCTATATCCCCAGTTCATCTTTCTAAGATTCTTGTGGAAATTTTAATTTTTATCCCATAAGAAAATTTCTAGTATGTCACTAAACTAAGTATGACATTAATTAAAAAACAAAAACCAGCCAGGCGTTGGTGGCGCACGCCTTTAATCCCAGCACTCGGGAGGCAGAGCCAGGCAGATCTCTGTGAGTTCGAGGCCAGCCTGGGCTACCAAGTGAGTCCTAGGAAAGGCACAAAGCTACACAGAGAAACCCTGTCTCGAAAAACCAAAAACCAAAAACAACCTAGTGAGGCCAGGATATGACTTACTGTATGAATGGTATTTCTACAAGGGCCAAGTGCTGACCCTTTTTGTTCTCTGATAGACATAATAATTTAGATATTCTTTATTACTGATCTCATTGGCAAACTTTGATAAACAAGGGAATGCTAAACTAGCCAATGCCTGAGTGGAAAGATTATAATTTCTAAATCTGTGAAATCTTAAAACAATAAAAATATGTAAGAAAATTTGTGCATAGCATTCGAAACGTTATACATTTGGAATATTCTTCTAAGTGTATAAATATCACTTTAGTTTTGTGTACTTACACTGTGTATGTGATAAACAACAGGAAAGCATTTGTACAAGGGCTGCTATGTTGAAGACAAAGAGCCAGGTGTTATCACTGACTAAACACAGAAACAGGGTAAGTCATTTAATATCTCACTAATTTGAAACGGGTATGTATTTTACACTTCTTTATTTCATGTCTGACTTTGTGTAAGGG
The DNA here is from genome assembly GCF_049852395.1 of Peromyscus maniculatus bairdii. Lineage (NCBI taxonomy): Eukaryota > Metazoa > Chordata > Mammalia > Rodentia > Cricetidae > Peromyscus > Peromyscus maniculatus. The sequence goes on along the minus strand of NC_134862.1, from coordinate 72,952,105 downwards.
GTGCATATATACCATGGTGTATAGGTGAAGGTCAGCAGACGAATGTGCAGGAATTGGCTCTCTCCTCCAACCACGTGGGTCCTAGGACTTGAACTCAGGTCTTCTTGCTTGGTGGCAAGTGACTTTACTCATCCGGCCATCTCACTGGCTCTCACCTCAGATTGTTTGGTTTTAATTGTAAAAATGAGAGTTGGACAGTACTGATTCAAAATTTTCTGACATTAATATTTATTTTGTGGGGAAAAGGGAGACAAAGACAATAACTGCATGCTTCCAGAAAGATCAATTAGGTTGTGAGTTCACAAACATAACATCCAGATCATATACTAAAACAACATCCCAGGTCATATACTAAAACAACATCCAGATCATATACTACCTTAGAAGTAGCAGGTAAGAATACACCTGTTGGCTATCTTTACATTTTTAAGTGTTTGGTTTCTCAAGCACATGGACTGAATTGTTCCCAACGACCTTTCCAGCTCTAGTACTTTGTGCTAAATGTGTAAATTAAGGTAAAAGTATAGTTAGATCAGTGGGTCTTAAATTTAAAGGCAGAAAGCTTACCTTTGATTTGTGTTGTTTGGAAGCCTTGTGTTTCCTCGGTAGGAGGCAATCAAGAAACAAACTATGCTTACAATTAGCTCACTTGCTTGGTTTTTCAAGTAAATTTTCAACATTTTAAAATCAATGAATTACTTTCAAAAATCATTATTAATCACCATGACCCTCTCTACTTCCCATTACCCACTTCTAAAGTTAACAAAGAGAGAAAGAATCCTTTCCTTAATTTTCTTAGGTAAGGCAAAATAAATTAGCTTGTTCCCACCTTATATTGTACATTTCAGGAAAAAACAAAGCTTAGAAGCCCAGTGGTGCTCCTGCTACGTTCAGGGAGGTTGCCTAGTATTCTGCCATAGTTAAAGGGTCATGAATCCGGATCACTTAGGATTATAACAAATCACTTAAGGTTCAACACCACTTACAACATGTGTTCACCATTAGTTAAAAACTCATATTGTTAATAACCTTGGGAAAGAAGCTTCCAGACACAGCATGAAACAAAAGGCAGAATGAGGTTCATTTAAAATAAAATGTAAAGGTAGCACAGCTCATACAAAACACTAAGTTTATAAGTAGAAAGAGAAAGCAAAAAAAAAGTATTATATTCCATGTATATGAGTGGTTCCTATGAAACACAGAACATGAACACATGACTCTGGCTCATTCCTTTGCACGAATGCCATTTTTTAATAGAAATTAGTCACTTAATGTACATAATGTAGTATCTCTTTTTTCAGGCTAGTAGTTTCGCAACAGTCTCATGGGAAATGTTATTCTCCTCAAGATGTGTCTGGATGAGTGAATGCTGCAGCATCAATTGTATTTAACAGAAGATGTGAGGGTCAGAGTTAACTTGCAGCTAACAACATGGAGAAATAAGAAACACAGCCCCGCAGGAGTACCAACATGCATTATTAAGTCAAGATTCAAAGTTAACCCACACCATACAGATCTCTCCTAAGCTGAGGGTACACATGAAAAGGGGTGACTTTATCGAGACCCAAAGCCGTAGTAGTAAGGTTCATCAGGGCGGAATCCATAGGCGGTGGCAGGACGTCCAAGAATTCCCACTGGTTGGCCAAAGCCATCCATTCCGAGGCTGGAAAGAAAAGACAGGCAATAAGGTATTCTGTTTTTTAACCACACACATAAAGTGCAGGTCATCATCAGGGCCTCTGAATGTCACACTTCCAGGATTCCCCAACTGCCACAGTGATTTTTCAGAAATATTAATCTTTCTATTCCCATAGAAATGTAAATACTCAAATATCTACCTCTGATGATCTATATTCAAATATTAGAAACCTGTCAGGAGGGTCTGTTCCAAATAAAGTCGAAGACTCGATTGAAATAGTTTGAATTCACAAATTATCTATATATATGGCTCTTATGAAACAATATGAAAAATTCACATTCTGGCAGTGACCAGCACTACTCTGCTGGGAAATGATAACAGTGGCAAAGAGCTTTCTGACTGTTACAAGGTCTGTTTGTCTTGTGGAGATGGAGACTAACCCCTGTGAACAGGATATGCAGTCAGAGCATTAGCAGTGAACTCCCAAGGGATCTAAGTCATTTGAGCCTGCAGGACAAGATTGAGAGCTTCCCATAGCCTGCAAATCAGCCAGAGCTGACCTGGAAACCCTGAATGCTAAAGTATGTGTCTTTTCTCTTTAGTAAAAACAAGGCTATTGTAAGTGCCAGTTTATTCTATGCAAGAAAAGCCAAGGAGTTGCAAATACAGCCTGAAACACAGACACAGTTTACGCTTAATTTACAATATTCGTTTGCCTATGAATAAACTATTAAAGAAAATCTGTTCTACAAAGCATTTTAGCAAAGAGTTAATCAGCACTGCAGAGAAGGACAAAATGTGAACGTGCCAGGCAAATTTGGCAGCTTCAACATGCTCATGCACAGCTCATGCAGTGAATGCTGGTGAGCTCCATTTAAAGCTGAAGGAAATCATTTATAAGGTGGAAATGTAAGCTTTGAAAACAAAAAGCACACTTAAATGACAAGATTATTTGAGATTCTACTAAGCAGAATAATTTTCACCAACAAATGCCAATCTGATTAGAATACATATTCACATTTATATTAACTTCCTCTCACAAGGTAAGAAAGATTATATTGAACCACAATAGTAAGTATTAAAATGCTAACAGCACGTATGTTCAAGTGTTTGTACGTGTATCAGACCATATCTAGAGAGTAAGCGCTATGATGTAAGATGCATAAGAGTTACATATAAGACATGTGCTTCAAGTGAATCTACCTCTTGGCAAAGTAGAATTTGTATACCTTTCAGGTTAAGATTTATACTGAGTGATCCTGGACAAATAAAACTTCATGAAAAAGATGTATTTATAATTTATCAAAGCTAATTGCAAATTTTAAGTCTGTATTTTATTTTGCTCCATGGAGGAAATTAATCTTTGAGGTGAAGAGAAAATATTATTCTAGAGTTATCTTTACAGAGGGTAGGGGTTGAGAGTAATCAGAATGTATTATATACATGTATGAAACTGTTAAAGAATCCATTTAATTATTAAAAATGTTGTTTCAGAAATTAGTGGATTCAAAAAACTTCACAAGGTTCCCCTATTCACAGTTAGGAGAACGGTTGGCTGACGACCCTAAACACTAAGATAGCATATTCACGCATTTAGACAACTCTCCAACATGTAAGGGGAGATTACATAGCATTCCGTCCCCGTCTTTCGACTTGTCACTACACTTGGACACTCCTCAGAACCTCTTAAAAGGCCACGCTAATTCTGTGGTCATTTCTCAGTCTCCAATCTTTTCTGAGGTCTGGGAATCAGAGGCTTGCAGTAGACCACTGAACACTCAGAAAGCACTCCTGAAATGGACGCTCTCCAGACGGCTTCTAGAAATTCTACATAGAGGATGGCGATTGGCAGGGAGTTTCTCACTACCATGTGGGCAGCAGAAGCTGCCACAGTTCCTTTGCTGTCACTGGCCTGGACCAACACTAGGAACATCTCACCTTGTGGGCCAGTGGTCCCCACTAAGAGAGGGGACTTAGCGGATTCTCAGAAACCGAGACTTGTACATTCAAGTTGAATGACTGCTTTTCTGTATTTCTATGACGGATCAAACTCCTCATCGCTGCTTTCCTATGCGGTTTGTCAAGTGAATAAAGAAGATATTCAGACATGCCCATATGCTACACTTTTCACTATAAATGAAAAATTCCCATTTTCCCCTTTCTTTTCTGAATACACCAATTACACTGTCAATAAGACTCTATATCCCCAGGTAAGGGAAGGTAAGACTCGCCCTTAAGTGTGGAGCTTTTCAATCGCCCAGTGTTTAGGCCACTGTAGCGGGTTCCGTGCCTGCAGACAACAGTTCAGGGTACCTTGAGTGTATGGTACAATGTATAGGGCAGCATTTGGGCTTTTCAAGACCCCCTTTCCCCCAACCCAGGAAGAAAACTTGGAACTAAGTCTTAAAACTGGCTCTTTGTGACTTATCCTTCATATATCATAGATTAAGTATTTAAAGGACATTTAAACTATTCTAACCAGCTTGGAAAGTATTGTGATACTGTAGACCCTTGTGTAGTTATGGCCATCTTTTAAATTCAAGTAGTTGTGGAGCTACGGTTTTCTTCTTTAATCTCTTATTTGGGTTGTTCTAAAGCCGGGGGGAACAGAGCTTTCCATGATGCTAAAACTTAGAAACGTACTCTTTTGGAACACACGGACACTAATTCTACTTTCTTTCTTGATATAAGAATGTAGCATTATTAATGTGGACTGTGTCTCAGAACTAGGAGAGTCTAACACTAAGTATTTAAATGGAAATAGAGATATTTGGAGGTAAATATTTGGGATAAGTTCTGGAAGGGACAGAAATCATAAATACAGAGGGGCAGTGACGCAGTAAAACTTGTACCATTCTGACTCAGGAAGACTTGACACGGCATTAACAGGGACCTAGGAGCCCATGGAAACCAAGCTGTGACATTGACATCTGCTCTCACTGTGCCTGGCCACTGCTTTAGACAGCAGTTTGTAACATGGGGCTGCATATATGGGAATGGAACTGTGTCCTGCTTAGTGTGTCTCTGTGTGTACAAATTCTCTCTCTGCTACCCTGCTACCCTGAACCTATGGTAAACTTGTAAATCCTCCTATATTAGCATATAAAGCCCACAATACTACTTTTTCTTCACATGGCTATTTAGTGATACTTAATTTTTTTCCTTTAGTGTTAAGATAAAACATTTTCAGTCATTGAATTACCCAAACTCAGTATATTTTCTTGATAATATATAATTCTAGTCCAAAGAAAAAAGCTCTCTCTGATAATAAGATAACAAGGGATAGCAATGTCAACCAATCAACTTCTATAAAGTTATATACCCAAACAATGACTTTGGGGTACCTGGAGACGAAAATGGAAACAAATCTTTTAAAGTGAAAATTATACTTATAATTCAACAATAGTATAATATTAACCACTTAGAATTTGTTTCTATAAATCTACAGAGTTAACTGACACAGAGAAAGCTTGACGTCCGTCAATATCTATAGGACTTGAAACAAGTCCTCAAGCAGCATTCACTAAGATTCTAAACTTGTGATGATTCAGAGGGAAAACAAAATCTGAAAATGACATGTGACACTTTACATGCAGCACATTCCAAAGAAATGGCAGCCAGTAGGAATCCTTGGCACACTCAGGATTCTGCGCCACAGTCGACATTCCTGGAGAAAGGAGAGAAAGGCACCTACCTCAGGCTGTTTGTGAGGCTTAATTAGTGCATATTTGTAAAGCACTTTGAAATCCTTGGATGAAAAGTGCTGCATGAGTGAAAAGCATCATCATTATTTTACTCTAATTAGATCAAAGCAACACATGCTGTTTTCTTTGAAATTCCTAAGTCAGCAATGCAAGTACAAGCATGTAATAAATTTATTAGTGGACGTTACCATAGAAACACTTTGGATCCATTTTTCTTCTTTCATAAGCTCATAGGATCGAGGCTCTGAATTTTTTTGAAACAATCTTGTTTGCACTTCAATTCACAACACTCTTGATAGAGCTCACCTGGATCTTGTCTGGACTAGAAGTGGCGGTGCTTGGGACTCTGAGAAGGCAGTTCCCATGGGTGTGTAAGACTGCTAGAAAGTTCTTTATTACAGTCCTCCGAAACCCTATCCAAGTAGCCTTAGCATTACTCTCCACAACCATACATAAAGTCTAATTCTTTATGCACATCTCACCACTCTATTTATTCAACCATCAGGATACAATCTCCAATCTCTGCTGTTCATTTTTGTTTTCTAACTTTGATTTTCATGATTTACCTTAAAATAAAGAATATGAAGCTCTTACGATATTTATGATGTGGTTTGAAATTGCTAGAGCAGTGGAAAGCCATACTATCCTGAATGTACTCAATCTCATCTGAACCAAGTACAGCACACAGTGCAAACCTATCTCTGACTTTATTACTGTAACTAAACACCACTGACCTTAAAAAAATGTAAGGAGCTATTATGACAAAGTGGTGTATAAAAGACTGAGTATATAAGTGTATGTATAACTGTGCATATAGACAGACACACATCGAATTTTCACCTGCCACTACATTGGATATCATTTTTTATAGTCTGGGACTGTCTTTAGGGATTCTACAGTTTATTACATAGAATCTTTGGTATCAATATACTTATAAGTAGGGAATACTGACTTTTGGAATCACTCAGTTTTTGTAATTCACAGATAAAATTAAAGACAGGAGTTAATTTGGGATTGCCAAGTAAAAGAATTTAACAGAAAGTAGCTCTCATTGAAGGAGACATTTCCTGATTCCAGCGAACTGTATGGCATAGTCTGTTAACATTCTAGATGATTTCATTTTTATCAACTAAGCAGTGACCCAGTTCACTTCCTGTTGCCTGTTGATCAAGATGTAGGACTCTCAGCTTCTTTTCCAGCACCATGCCTTCCCACATGCTGCCATATCCCACCACGATAATAATAATAGACTAAACCTCTGAAAATGTAAGTCACCCCAATTAAATGTTTTCCTTTATAAGAGTTGCCATGGTCATGATGTCTCTTCACAGCAATAGAAACCTTCACTAAGACAGAAGTTGGTACCAGGAGTGAGGTATTGCTGTGGAAGGCCTGACCATGCTTGTGTTTGAAGGAGTATGAGCCAAGGGACTGTAGACTGGAAAAACAGTTGAACGAGACAGTGGGGCTGAGTGTGATCTGATGAACTGTGGGGCCTGGCTCAACAAGTTTCAGAGGAGAAGAATTTTAGTAGTGGCAGAGATCATTCTTGTGGTATTTTGGTGATGACTGTGGCTGCCCTTTGCCCTTGTCTGGAGAGTCTGCCTGAGGCTAAAGTGAAGAGAGTTGAATTATTTCTGTTGACAAATTTCAAAACAGTCTAGTATAGACTCTGTCATGTGGTTATTAGTGGTTACTCTAATGAAGATTTATAATGAAAAGGAGCAAGCTGAGCAAAAAAAAATAATAATAAAATAAAAAAATAAACAAATTGAGGAGAAAAGGAGCACCAGGATGTGGAATGGAGCTAAGTCCTGTGTTCAAGGAGATAAACAGATTAAGAAAAAGAAATAAAGGAGTGGTGACCTCAGGGCAAACAAGATCCTACTCAGTTAAGTTCCCAATTTGAGAAAAGGAATTAAGGAAGAGTTTAGAGCTGGGTGTGGTGGTGCACATCTTTAATCTCAGCAATCAGAAGGCAGAGGCTGGTGGGTCTCTGAGTTTGAAGCCAGCCTGGTCTACAGAGCAAGTTCCAGGACAGCCACGCTAAGGCAGTGAAGGAAGCCATGAAAAACAGAAAGCGGGTGAAGATGTAATTGAATATGAGGGCCATGTCCCAGCCCCAGTAAACAGCAGAACTTGGCAGCTTTGGCCATGTAGTTCTGTCTTTAGTCAAGGAGTGACTAAGGAAAGCTTCTAAGGCCAGGCATATGTCAGGGGTATCCCGGAATGGAGGCCTAGAGAGGCCATTGCATAAAGCTGTAAAGGTGAAGCCTGGATTGCCTTGGAAACCCCAAAATGCTGGAGCTGCCAGAGTCATGGAATACCTGCCAAGGAAAGGGGGTGGAGGCAGCCCAAGAGAAAGAAGTATGTTGCAGTCAACAAAGCTGAAAGGAGTTGGAGATGAGGAGAGCATTTTGACATCAGACATGGAGATGCAGGGTTTGTAGCTTGCCCATCTAGTTTTTGTTCTTGTTTCAGCCCAGTATTTCCTCACTATGCTTCCTTCCCTATGTTTTGGAACAGTAATGTGTATCCTGTGGCATTATATGTTGGAAGTATGTGATCTGTTTTTTTTATTTTGAATTTGTAGATTACAGTTAAGAGACTGCATGAATCTCAGAAGAGACTTTAACTTTGGACTTTAATATATTGTTGAGACTGAAGGGGCTTTGAAGTTGGACAAAATGCAACTATGATATTATTACAAGTTTATGGGGGCCAGGAGTGGAGTGTGGTAGTTTGAATGTAATTGTCCCCCATAAGCTCATAGGGAGTGGCACTATTAGGAGGTGTGGCCTTGTTGGAGGAAGTGTGTCACTGTGGAGGTGTGCTTTGAGGTCTCATATTGCTCAAGCCACTTCCAGTGATCCAGTTCACTTTTTGTTGCCTGCTGATCAAGATGAAGGACTCTCAGCTCCTTCTCCAGCACCATGTCTTCCTACATACTGTCATGTCCCACCATGAGGATAATGGACTAAACCTCTGAAATTGTGAATCACTCAATTAAATGTTTTCCTTTGTAAGAGTTGCCATGGTCATGGTGTCTCTTCACAGCAACAGCAACCCTAACTAAAAGAGTAGGACATTAAGTATTTAATATACCGGGAGTACATCTGTAATGCATGGCACTGTACTGCTCTAATGCCTGTACAGTAGGATTCTAAGTAATACAATGTGAGTGTGCCAGAGATACAGTACAGTTTCTTTGTGCCAGAGATACAGTACAGCAAATCTTTGAGGCTAGAAGGTCTTTACCCAAAACAGTCAAACTTTAAGGCATTTGCCGTTATATTTCTGTCATTTTATATTTTGGTTTTTGCTTCTTATATTAGAATGTCCATGGAGGGCTAAGGTTGTAATATTCTTTGACGTACATAAAGCATCTAGCATCGTATCTGACATGAACTGGACAAAGAGTATCAATGTATGAATGGATGAGTCTGGAGAGACAGGTAGGATTACACAGGTTAAGAGAGAGGTGGGGATGGCGTAGAGGCCTGAGCAAGACACTGCAGCAGCTAAAGAGTAGCAGTGTGTTCTGGTCAAATTCTTTAGTGTGTGATATGAGAAGCAGCAGGACTGCAGTGCAGGTCTAAAGTGTGAGTAGGACGAGATAGTACAACTCCACATGCCATACTAAGAACTGCATGGATTTTGAGAACTCTCAATAGTTGTAAAGAACAATAGTCTAATTCTGTTTTGGAACGTTATCTGTGGTAGGAAAGGGAGTTGGGGTGAACTCAAATGCACAGAAAACATTTAGGAGGTAATATAGCTGCCCAATTTGAAGAAGAAAGAGGCGTTATGCCAGCAGCCTCGTAAACAACAGTGAGAAAATTGTTACAATTGACAACAAAGGTTAACGTGTGTGTGAGAGAGAGTGAACACTCATTTGTAGAGGTCATAGGACTACTCATGGGAATGGTTCAGCTCTCTCCTACCTGTGGTCCTGGAAGCTAAACTTAGGTTGTTAGGTTTGGAAGCAAATGTCTTTAGCTGCAGAGGCATCTTGTTGGCCTATCTTTCCTCTTTTGAAAGGAGATTTTCACAAAACTTTACTAGATTAGATCTGAGAGCTAAGGGGGAGAATGTAAAAACTAGCTGACAGTTTAAAGACTACAGAAGAGCAGAATGAAAGAACTTTGCCCCACAGGTATAGGGAATGCTTAATGAAATAGCTGAAAGGCTGCTGTATTCCATGGGATGAAGTCAGACAGCCTGAGGGGCCAGTTATGCCATGTTTTTAAAATTACTGCTGCAGGAAGAGAAATGCAGGACCTAACACTTAACAAGGTGGTGTCTTACCAGGACCCCAATGTAATTTTTAGACAAGCCACTAGATGGCAAGCTTGTCTTGCCACTGTAAATGCACCACTAGTTTTAAAGCATAGCTTACGAATTCAAAGCGTATTTAACACTGATGGAGTGCAGTTTGTTTTGCATCCTCAGATAATAATGAATATCTTCATTTTATAAGTGAAACAGTCTAGTTCATAAAAACAACAAACACCCATTGTTGAATGTAAAATCTGTAACTGTGGGGGCCTAAAAATAAGTTGAAATAAAGGATGTCAATTGTCTTTGGCACTGAAAATTTAACTTGCATACTAAAGTACTATTTTTACAGCATAGTTTGAAAAACATCATGGAACCAACATCAGGAACATAGTGTTTTATAAGTTTACCTATAACACACATATGTTTTAGATTTCTCTAAGGTATTAGTGTTTTGGGTTTTTTACCCCCACCCCCAGACAGGGTTTTTCTGGTCCTGGAACTCACTTTGGAGACCAGGGTGACCTCAAACTAACAGAGATCCAACTACCTCTGCCTTTTGAGTGTTGAGATTAATAGTTATTGTTTTGAAATGGAATCATTGTGTCATTCAGGAAATAAAATCCAAGATCATAATTATGTAGTCTTTTGATGAGTCTGACATATGTATACACATACACAAAGATTACCTGTAATTTTACATTTACTTTTGTGTGCTGTATATACACATTTTTCTTTTATTACTAATAAAATAAAGCTTTATAGTTAATACTTGTTTTTTTTTCTTTTCTTTTTTTTATGTTTATTTCTATGTATGCCATGTGTACGTTCAGAGACCAGAAGAGGGTGTTGTATCTCGGGAGCTAGAGTTAAAGGCAGCTGTGACCTGACATGGGTGCTGGGGAACTGAACTCAGGCTGGAAGAGCAGCAATTGCTCTTCATTCACTCAGCCAGTCTGCAGTCCCATAAGGAATATTTTTTAATGAACACAAAGTAATTATTTGTTCTTAAAGGGCAAATTACATGAGTATTAGGAAGCTGGATTTAAATCACTTCTTTGGGATTCATTAAAATTTTTTGTTAATGACATCTGTCAGTTGTAAGGGGAAAATACTGTAGGGACAGATTCCTTCAGTTTAGTGCCTATGCTGATGCTTCAGATAAAAACTAATTTGTGCTAATGATGGGCATGTGCAAAACAGTCTCTAATTTATTCCAATTGGCCATGAAATTTCACTTCACTGACTCTCCTCTAATCTCAATTAATACTTGTCTTCATACACATGTAAAGCTACTGTTTCCTTCTGCAATATCTTGACCAGATTCATCAGGCAGATAAAGAATACCTCAAACTACCAAAGAGTAACAGACTGACTCCTGGGAGTCCTGACAAGCACACTGCCCAGCATGGAAGGCAGATGAAGGGACTTAGAGACTTGTCTCTTTACCATCACTGATGGTTTGATTTCACTAGCCCAGAGGAATGGCTAAAACTTGTCTGGGTAAGAGTGGATAGTCAACTATGCAGAAAATCACAAGCATTTCCATGTATGCAAGGGGTTTCTGAATTTCTATTTATTTGTCTATCTATATAGGAGGAACCCTTCCTTGTTGATCAAGCTTGCCATCTTACTGGAAATTTTTTTCTTCTTCTTTTATCTCTCTTTTGCATATTCAAGGAAAACATTTATAAATCTTGTATTGCTGTGACTTAACACTGGCTTTCTGCAGAGAACAACAGCTTGAAAGAAAGACTTGCATCTATTAAATGGCACTTCACTTTTCCTTATTTGTAGCGCAGGTACCTAAGCCTATAATGGTCTCTGGCCTTCTAGAGCAGTCTTTCAGTTAGGGTATACCATCTAGCTGTCTTTAACTACATGTCTTCAATTAAACAGGAGAAGTTCTTGAAACTGGCGGGTTCTATAATATCAAGCGATGCCTTGATTCCCAGCACTTAGCAAGTGGTTTAAATAACCTCTGTGCCAATAACCTGAGCCATTAGCACCTCTTAGATGTCACCGTTTGTCTGTTGCTGATTCTACATTTATATAATCTGTCATAACGCCTTTGTTCTCTTTAAGGTACAAAAATTACCGTTATAGGTTTCCAATAGAGAATATCATCTCAGTAGCAATGTTTTCTCAGTGATAGATTAACCATGCTGTCTGGTACTGAGTGAGTTAAATGTGAACACAACACTAATTACTATGTAATGCTAACCTTAGTTGCTGGTTCATTGTGAGACTCTTTAAAATATGAACTGTGTATTTTACCCCTATGCACTCTCTTAATGATTTGTTTTTTTAGACTGAAATCACTTCCAGCCATCAGTTATACTCTTGGTCTCTACATATGCACTTTTCCAAGCACAAATATTTCTTTTTCCTATTGCTCTGCCAGCCCTGTCAGAGCAAATTTCACTTTAAACTAAATGCTATGATACTTAAAACCTCTTGGATTACTTGGGCTGCTAGTGTGATCTATGACCTTCCAAGAATGACAGCTGAACTTTCCAATTTGCTTATACTGCTTGGGGAGCTAGAAAGCACATGCCAAAAAGGAAAATGTTTCTGATGTTGAACAGAGAGGAGAGTTCTTGTCGGAGGTGGGGGCAGGAGACTATTAAGTAATGAAAAATACTAATAAGAAATGAAAAGAAACTAAACATGCTGTAAAGTCGAATACCTCAAACATAATTCCAAAGTTAACACTAGCATTAAAATTCTCTAGCTGGACTAACTGGTTAAAATGTAAATAGTCATCTTTAGTTACTGTAATTTAAGCACCATGTAGAATCCTAGTTACGCTGCACTATTGGAGTAAGTCCTAGAAATGGAAAAGAATCTAAAATTATCCTGATTATTATCAAATAACCAGGCTATATCAATTTCCACTTTTCTTTATAAAATAGAAATTTGACATCTGAGAAAAATCCGAGGCACTCCAGCCATATAATATGCATGCATTCCCTGCTGACATACTACTCTCTTCAATAAGAAATTACTGTTAACTTCCTGTGAAAACTCACGGATCAACAATCCTGAAATAAGCAATACAGTTTGGGAACGTTTTCAGTATAGTTTTGAAACTTTTCTCTTTATACATCACATAAGACACAGAAGAATTCGTATCTTTAAAAAACTGCTCTACAATGTCATAAGATGTTTAACATACAGTTTCCAACTTATCTGAGAATATTCACCCTTTTCTTTCCTTTATTTTGCTAAGTAACAGACAAATCATGTCTGTTGATAAAAATCATAGCGGTTTGTAAGTAAAGACTTTTTGTAAATTTTAATTGTAAATATACAAAAAAAGCACTTTTGCCTTGTTAGGCTATTTTTTAACATGTATGTTGGGGGTATGACTGCTACTCTGCAGCTGCGAATTCAGCCATTTCAGCAGCAAGTACAGGTAAGCAAGAGAAACGCTTCGGAGTAGGCCTGCGAAGCAGCATCAAGCAGTTCTCTGCATTTCCTTTACAGGCTTCCTTAGCCCGCAACACCACACGGGGTTACAGCAGTGGTCTGTCCAAGGAGCTCAATCCATTTCTACTTAGGTTTAGATTAACTCCGAATGTTTGCTTACAAGTCTTCTGATAATAAAAGAGGACACTGCTCCACTGTCTTGGTTTAGAGTTAACTCCGAATGAATGTTTGGTTACAAGTCTTCTGATAATAAAAGAGGACACTGCTCCACTGTCTTCAAAGTACAGAGTTAAGCAAGCACTGTCCTTATGCCCCCCAAATGTGGTGTAGACAAGAATGACTGACACCCCATGACCATACCTTAAGTTATTCTCAAAGGCATATGGAGACACTGAAGACCCTTTTCTGTAGCAGTGATGCACATGACATTTTTCTTTTAGTTAAAAGGCTGGTAACTGAATTTATTGAATTCAGCAAAACTGAGAGATGAATTTGTTGACAATTCTTGAGCTTTATTAAAGTTAGTGAGGTACAGTGACTTCAAAACAAGAGTGTCTGGGTAAAAATTCTGCCTTTACCAATAAAATTAGTTTCAGTCTCTTTCTGTAACTTCCTAATTTCTTTCTTTGAAGAATAATGACTTTTACACTTTTATTTAGAGCACCACACTTTCAGGTCTCTTCCAACTCTAATCCATTCTTAAGTATATATTTGGTACTGTTTATATTTGGATTATAACTGCCATGTTATCTGAAAGGATGACAATGCATGTAAAAATGCTTGGGAAATTCTGGCTCCTACATACAATGTAGTAACAGTGAAGAGATACTCCACCACACGTGGCATGCCTCTTGCACATGCTTCCTGTTTGCCTTTACAAGGCTTCTACATAAGTCATGGAGATTTATGCCTATGCAGAGGCATGTTAATTATTGTTGCAGTAAAATAATGTCATGGCCAATAAGACTTTCCTTTTCCCATAGCAAGAGTAGACTGCTTGTATAAACTGGGTAATTCAATCAAACACTCAGATTCTACGTCATGATAAATGCAAATGTAGAACACCTTTAGGAAAACTGTGGGCAATATCTTACTCTACATCCCCTGGGCTCACATTAAAGGAGTAAATCAAGGGGGAATTTTTAGCTATTTCATGCAAATCCCTTCCCACACTGTACATCGACTTGTGCCCAGGCAACTGCTAGAGGTAGTTTCTTTAATCAGGAGTACAGAACATGAAAACACTTAGGGTGTAGTATTTTATTCCGTGGTATTTGCTGTCTGAGGTTGTAGAGAAGCCTGACAACCTGGGACTCACATGTAAGTTGGGCAAAGATGGGAATTGTTCAGGGGGATGGGAATGTGCTTCTCAGGTAACGGTCAGTTGTCCAAATGTACATGTAAGTATACCTAGATTAGTTGTTCCAAGCCTACAGGGCCAGGAACAGTGAGTGATTCTGGTAAAAATAACTCTGGTCCCTACTTGCTGATGATAAACAGCACCTCTTTTTCTCAGATGTTGGGGGAAAAAAAAGGTAAAAAGTGATAGTTTCTTTTTCTCCATGCAAAGAATGAGGTAAATGTACAATTAATTGTATACTACTTATAAAAGCCCTGAAAAAAATACATTTATTTCCTTCCCCGGTTACTCTTGTGGTACCTGGCACCATTTTTTTTTTTAAATTAGTTTCTCAATCATCATCTGGAAAGAAAACATTCTGAGCAACATCATTAAAAACAGCTCTGATAAAGCACAGTCACTACTATGTATCATAAAGCAGGTACAAGCTATTTTACATTCACAGAGGTATGATACAGTGCTGTCCTACACCTATAATACTAGAGGATACAATTGAAAAGGCATCATTTGAGACTTGATTCTACTTTTCCAGCAGCGCATAGCAAGACATAGGGCCAGAAACCTTTCTTTTTTTTTTTTTTTTTTTTTTTTTTTTTTTGGTTTTTTGAGACAGGGTTTCTCTGTGTAGCTTTGCACCTTTCCTGGAACTCACCTGGTAGCCTAGGCTCACAGAGATCCGCCTGCCTCTGCCTCCCGAGTGCTGGGATTAAAGGCATGCGCCACCACCGCCCGGCTCAGAAACCTTTCTTAAACAAACTTTTTTTTGAGACAGGGTCTCAGTATGTGGTCTTGGCCGGCCTCAAACTCACTGAGACCTGACTGCCTCTGCCTTTCATACTGATTTAACAGTGCTATTTCTTTGATGCTGAGGCCACCATCCAGGAGTTCATATATGTTACCACTGAACTACATTCCCAGACCTTGAAAAGATACCAATTTTAATTTACAGTTGCAGTTGGAATTTTACCTGCCTAGGCTCACAGAAGCCCCCTCTGTCCTTTCACAGCTGAGGGCTCTAAATCAGGCACTTGCCCCACAACCAACTCTGTCTTAAGGAAGCTTTGCCTTTACATCTGACAGTATGGTGGTTCTGGTTATAGATTGAAACCAAGCAAACCCTGAAAAGAAAAGAACTCCCCAAAAGGTGGGATGACCAATTTTAGATACAATTTCTTCCAAAGCTAAATAAGAATTTACAGGCTTGTGTATGATTATCCTTCATTATTTGAGACAGAATGTTGACTACACTCACAAAATTATTGATATGCTCCTATTTAAGGGTATTGAAAACAAACTACTTAAGATCTTTAACTTAGACGGCACAAGAAAGCATTTGTTAAGTCCCTGCAGTCTGAAACTAAACCATATATATATATAAACTTTGATTGAGAACCCAACATAGAAATTGTATATATACACATAGATATATAGGTATATATTTATAATTAGCTTGAATGGAAGCATAACATTTAGAAATTTACTATTTTAAAGTTACTTTCCTCAAGCAAAAATACAATGCAGCATTTGAAATACTTTCTATTCCAGCATGCCCAACTTGTCCCTCTGAAGCAGGTCTAAATTCTTATTCTTGGAGGCTCTGAGCAGCTGGGAGACAACAAATGTTTCGTGCTATACTTTGGAAACCCTGCATGCTACCTGATGCTCCTGTACTGGTAGACTATACAGGAACACAGTCCTCAGTTTATCCTTCTAACTACAGACATCTTCATTTTTAAATAACCACCATATTAGTGTATTTGCTTCTTTTTAAAAACCGAGAAACCTGACACATTCTAACAATTCTTTTGTAATATAAAATTCTTTAAATGAAACGTTTCAAGAATTCTTTAGTAACTAGGATGTTCAACTTTCTAAGCAGGCATGGTGACTCAGGCCTGAAGTCCCTGGAAGCAAGAGGAGGCAGACAAGGACTGTACACACATGATATCAGCTGTCTGTTGAGTTCCTTCCCAGCCATCCAGCATTATACTGTGAGACGCTGTCTCTAAACAAACAAATTCCGCTGTTTTTGTCATTTCTTCCCTTGGGAGAACGAGAGAGAGAGAGAGAGAGAGAGAGAGAGAGAGAGAGAGAGAGAGAGAGAGGAGGGAGGGAGGGAGGGAGGGAGGGAGGGAGGGAGGGAGGGAGGGAGGGAGGGGGGGGGGGAGGGAGGGAGGGAGGGAGGGAGGGAGGGAGGGAGGGAGAGAGAGAGAATCTATCTAAAGTGAAAAGTCTTTCTGAGTAAACCATTCCCTCATGAGATGGGAGGCATTAAAATCAACTTTTATATCAGTTTCCTTGATACTTTAATGCAACAGGCACCCCAAACCTCAGACTTTTCCAAATGACACAGCATAAGACATTGATGTGTTCTTAAAGAGGCATGTCTCTATTATAGAACCTCAAGCTGCAGTACGGTCAACTCTTTTTTTTGTTGTTGTTGTAAGAAACCATCTAAAAACTCTAGTGAATTATTGGAATATATAAGTACAAGATTTGCTTAAGCCTATAAAATTTAGGTTAGATTTGAGAAAGAATGTGATTCTTAGTCAAATAATGCACTTCTTATTTGCCACATTTGGTAACTGATTATTTTTCCCATGAGAAAATACTAAAGGCCTTTAATTCAGTAATAGCAGTTTAAAAAAAACAACAACAACTTGCATGCTCTTCAAAAACCAGGGGAAGGGTTTCAAGATTTTTCAGATGACCTAGCCCTCCTTTCTAAAGATAACTAATTCTATTTTCTATAAAATATGGTAAAATTTAAAAGCATTCAAAGTGTTTATTCTACTGGATATGTGCACACATACAGACTCTACTCAAGGATGAGAATAAGAGCGGGCAGGAAAAGGTAAAATTAATATCCAAATCCACATTCTTTTTTTTTTTTTTTTTTTTTGTGATATATATTTTTTTATTTTACAATACCATTCAGTTCTACATATCAGCCATGGGTTCCCCTATTCTCCCCCCTCCCACGCCCTCCCCTTACCCCCAGCCCACCCTCCATTCCCATCTCCTCCAGGACAAGTCCTCCCCCGAGGACTGTGATCCACTAGGTAGACTCAGTCCAGGGAGGTCCAGTCCCTTCCTCCCAGACTGAGCCAAGTGTCCCTGCATAAGTTCCTGGTTTCAAACAGCCAACTCATGGAATGAGCACAGGACTTGGTCCCACTGCCTAAATGCCTCCCAAACTGATCAAGCCAATCAACTGTCTCACCTATTCAGAGGGCCTGATCCAGCTGGGAGCCCCTCAGTCTTTGGTTCATAGTTCATGTGTTTCCATTCACCAAATCCACATTCTTAATACTGATTCCTTTTCTAGGCCTGATAACACCACTACCCTTTAAAAATGAACACAGTAGCTGGGTGGTGGTGGCACATGCCTTTAATCCCAGCACTTGAGAGGCAGAGCCAGGCGGATCTCTGTAAGTTTGAGGCCAGCCTAGTCTACAGAACGAGATCCAGGACAGGCACTTAAACCACACAGAGAAACCCTGTCTCGAAAAACCAACCAACCAAACAAACAAACAAAAAAACCCAAAAAACTAAACAAAACAAAACAAAACAAACAAACAAACAAACAAAAAACACAGTAAGAAAGTTAAAGAATAATCAACAGGGTCCTCAAACACATTATAAGTTATGCATTATACTAATATCTGCCCTTCTAAATCGTATCCAAATGCTTACCAATTAAACAGACCACAGATAAAAATTTAAATGATAAAACATTAAATGCATATCTTCACCTTAATTGTGTCTTATGTTGTATTCTTTTAGCTTTGAACACCATTACAGAAACGAAGTTAAAAGCACCTTAGAAATCACAGAAACAGCAACAACAGGACTCTGTAGGCACACGTGAGTTTCTAATGTACTAAACTTCTCCTTAACAGGAAAGAATAGATGAAGGGAAATGGGGTAGAATTTGTTTTTGTAGAATGTCTGCTATTTGACACCAGAGCTAATATATGCTTGCATAATATCCTTGATTATACCATCATTTCTGAGAAATACAACTTTAAAATACATGCTGCTGTTTCACCATGGATTCATAATACCTTGAACAGATATTCAGGGCAAGTAACCCCAAGATTTGACTACTTATGAAATTTATGTGATGCCTAAACACATTGTATTTCTCTTTCTGCATGAAAAACTATCTTCAAATAAATGGTATCTCCAGAAAAAATATGTATATATTTCAGACAGTGTCTCATGTAGCTTAGGCTGTCCTCCAATTTACTATGTAGTCCAGAATGACCTTGAACTTCCGTCTTTCTGCTTCTACCTCCAAAGTGCAGGGAGTACTGGAGATCAAACCCAGGGCATCCTGCCAGCACTCTACCTGCCGAGCTACAACCCTGGCACTTCCTCTGTAATTCTAAAAATTGGTTATAATTAACAAGACTGTTTCTTTCTAATGCTAATACTGTTTCTTTCATGGTCATGGGAAGCTATGTTTCTTTAGGATAGATGAAATCATATGGATTACTGATGTGATTTTATACACTCTAATTGTAATTCTGAAGCATTGTGACTTCTTTTGGAAACAGAAATGTTATAAGATATTATGCTGAACACAGGACTGGCCGATGGACTGATCATTGGAGAAGGACTAGTGGGGGAAGGGAAAAATCAAGGAAGAGCCCACAATTCACGAGTTGACTACTCGGTGGATGCTTATAACATCTGTTAAGATAGGACGATATTCACATAGATGCAACAGTTTATAATCTTAGAAGCATTTAACTAGCTATGCCAAATAGGAAGAGAGAAAAGTATGGTATTTGGGGTTGGGATTTAGCTCAGTGGTAGAGCGCTTGCCTAGCAAGCACAAGGCCCTGGGTTCGGTCCTCAGCTCTAGAAAAAAGAAAAAAAAGGATGGTGTTCAAATAAGTCTCTGATAAAAAATAAGATGACAGATACTATTCAAGACCAGTAGGATCTGCTTTCAATCCTGTAAGCAGTGAGAATGAAAAGATACTCTCATAAGGGCCTGGCTGAAGCATCCAACGCTTACTGGTGGGGAGGAGAAGGGCTACAAACCAAGGACCCTGGAAAGGAATGGAGAAGGGCTGATGAGAAAGATCGAAAACTGGTATGATCTGAATTGAAGTACAGGATCTTTAAATGAGCGGGGCTTAGACAACCGTGTTAAGCACAGATGAGACTTAAAAATGAGAAAAGTCGATTGCCTCAGTAATATAAAACCTATTGACAAGAAAACTGGAGAAGTTCGAAATAGAAATGAAAGATTATTTTATTTTTAAATTTCTCCTTTCTCCTCTCTCTCTCCTCTCTCTCTCTCTCTCTCTCTCTCTCTCTCTCTCTCTCTCTCTCTCTCTCTCTCTCTCTCTCGTCACTGTGTACTTGAGTGCATGCGTGTGTGCGCGAGTGTGTGTGTGTGTGTGTGTGGTCTGAATGTATGTATGCACCAAGTTTGGTCAGAAGAGGGTGTCAACCTCCTGGAACCGCAGGTACAGATGGCTATGACCCAGCATGTGGGTGCTGGGTTAAGAACAAGTGCTCTTCACTGCTGGTCCATCTCTAGCCCCACGACTGAAGGTTTTTGGAGAAGTTTTGAGTGTGAGAAAGTGAGCAGTGGTTGGGATGTAATGTGAGACCAAGTGGAGTTTCCATGGTGACAGGATGAGCCAGTAGAGGAGAAGGGTGTGACATAAAAGTCGTCTTCAGGAAGACAGAGGATAGGGCCCAGGGGGTTAGGTGAACTGTTTGAACCAAGGTCACTTCCATCATTCTAACAAGATGGAAGAAAGAAAGATGGATTAAAAACATGAGTTTCTGGATTGTCTTGGGTAACCAGCTTTCTTCTGCATGCTTTATAAAAACAGAATGTCTGCTTTTAATTGTGAACATTAAATTAATAAGGGCAGTAACCAGTAGAAATTAGCATACTCTTTCCTAAGCCTTCGGCATGTTAGTAAATGCTAACTGTCACTATTAATGAACATGTCAGGTAACAGATTGGAAAACATTAATGGAATAACCTTTCAAACACTCCAGTTTGAACAGGATTACACTGGCTTGGCGTCAACACCAGCGTTGTTTCTACTGTTTCACAGTAACACCATTTGAACCTGTACTGCACTGTTCAAGTTACATAAAGATGAGCTCTTTTGAGCAATTTCATTTGTTTAAGATGCAGCTTTGCTTTTCTTCTCCTCCTCCTTTTTTTTTTTTTTTTTTTTGAGACAGGGTTTCTTTGTGTAGTTTTAGTGCCTGTCTTGGATCTCACTCTGTAGCCCAGGCTGGCCTCAAATTCACAGAGATCTGCCTGGCTCTGTCTCTCGAGTGCTGGGATTAAAGGCGTGTGCTACCACTGCCTAGAGCAGCTTTTCTTTTTTAAAGAGCTATAAAAATGTAAAAAAAAAAATGTTTATTTTGTATAGAAATGTTCTGTAGATTTTCAAAACCAAAATTTTGGGTGGAGCTAAAGTTGCAAAAAGACAACACAATTCTAGAACAGCTTAAGAAGACCTAGGGCATGTTTGAAATTAATCTAAGTACATAAGCCATAGCTTCACAGTTCAGCATTTCTATATCACACCTAGCACCTAGGCCAAGGACAGTAAGCACTATACTTCTTCCTTAAAATTTCAATCACTCTTCTTTCATAGCCGCTTTTCTTTAAAAAAAAAAAAAAAGTGTGTGTGTATGTGCACACACATTTCTGTATGTGTATGAGTGGACATATACCATGGCATGCATTTGGAGGTCAGGTCAGAGATCCAATTTAGGTTATCAGGCTTGGTGGCAACTGCCTTTAACTATTGGGTCATTTTACTGGCCATCTATTTTCTTTTTTACATGGAGCAACCAACAATTAGCATTTTTTAAAAAATGGATCCTCTGTGTTCAAGAGATTTGATTGCATACTCTCTAATTCAGAAATATTCTCCTCAGTTCTCAATCTGCTCTTAATCATTGTCTTCATGACTAGCCAAATCAGTGAATGGGCGTTATGCACTACTGATTCATTCCAACATTCTGATTTTTATGGGAAATGATTTATTCTATGGAATGATTATTATAACAGGAACTGTGGATTCAGTGGTGAGAAATGACAAAACTGATTTAAGTTTTTTATTTTACTTAGTAATATTCATATATATTGTCCATATGAGCAAATGACAAAATATATTTATTTTGGCTATCATTCAAAATTGCCATCTGGGGGTAAACTTCATGATACAGACAAGTTGCTAAATACCAACTGCCAATCATAACATGGCAACAGAAAAGGTAACAGTGAACAATAAATTTAATAAAGAGTAATATACAATAATTGAGTTTATCATAAAAGGAAATGTTTATATTTCACTATGAAGATGCAGGCTTTGTTTGTTTGTTTGTTTTGGTTTCTTTGTGTAATAGCTCTGGCTGTCCTGGAATTCACTCTGTAGACCAGGCTGGCTTTGAACTCAAGAGTGCTGGGATTAAAGGATTAAAGGTACCACTGCCCAGCGAAGATGCCTTTCTTAATATAGGAAGTTCAGTTACTCAGAGGGGATTTTGAAAGTCTATAGGTTTACTGAATAATTGTAATATTTATTCTCTGTGTACAGAGATAAAATTTTATTACTTGATAAAATGGCTGAGTGATTTTAATAATGTTATTTTTGTTCTAAGAGTAGTTCTTAAAATAAGAAATAAAGATTTCTCAAAGTCTTAGAATTCCCTTGGTACAATGTGATCATTTCTGTACCTGAAGTAAAAAGTAATGTTCTTATTCATTAAACTAATTAACTATAAGTTTATGTTTACACTGAAGAGACAGTTTAACCAAGGGAGACAGAAAGGTTCTGGTTGTTTAAAAGCCTTCTAGTGCACAATTTTAATCTTCATGGTAACAAATCAACCCAGCTCTCTACCCTAGCCCATGAACAACTCTTAGGACTATTCACTTCCTAAAATTTCCTTTCAGTTTGGGTCTTGCAACCATGTGACTTGATAGAAAGTAGGTCACTTGAAAAGGAAGAAAGCCAATAAACTGAATTACAAAGACAACAAGATTAAACCAATCGCGCTGTTTTCATGCGCCCTCGCTGAAACTGTGCAAACAGGCAGTTGGCTGTGGTTTGGCATTTAGCAGCTTGTGATCAGTGAGGAGGAGGAAATTTTATTCTCATTAACTGTTGCAGATTTACTGCAGTGAAAAAGGGCTATGTAACCTGAGATGTGACAGTACAGAAAGATCAAAGCCTCAGACTGGAAACTAAATAAACCCTCTGGCTACTTCCTGCAAGGAAAATTCACTTTGGCAATGTAAAACAGAGCCTAGTTAAAAACTACTCTCTGCTTTATGAGCTGTCATAGCAGCTCAAGTGGTTTGGGCTGGCTGAGTTTAGAACATTATATTTCCTTGTTTTTGTCTTAGATACTTCTATAAGAAGGTTTATAGACTAACTCCCCACCCCAACACAACAACAAGAAACTTCTTGGAGTTGAAACAGCACAGCCACTAAGCATATTAAAGCAGGTCTTTGTAAATTCCTTCCTTATTCATTACAATTTAGGATTTTACTCTGAGACTTGGGAATATGAATCTACTTTTTAATGTCTCCTCTACAACCTGGACAATTCCTATTCAAACTAAACGCAAATCAGCTAGATAGCCCACAAGGCTTTAGCTGATTAGCAAGCTATTGTACAGCGTATCTAGAGTGACTCTGGGCAGCACGGGGGATGGGGCAATTAATTAACAATACACTGGAAGGCCTGCAACCAGCATTGAGTTCCAGCTGTTCCCTCACAAATCTGAAGAAAAAAGTGTTCTGTTTAATGTTTTAGTACAAGAAAAACTTAAAACTGTTCATAACAGGTCACATCAAAACACACAAGGCTAGAATGAATAACTCTGCCTTGAATTACACAACTCCCCAGTTAGGAGTAAGCTTGACACACTGACTCCAGACTCACGGCATAAATGACTGCTCCACTGCTCTCATCTTAAATGGCCACAGTGCTTATGCAACTGTTATTTAGAATATGAATAAAGAAGCATTTGAAATGGTCATTTGCGTTACAATACTTCTTCTTCTTTTTTTTTTTTTAATGAGAGCACCACCTACGCCCAAACATTTCCTGTGAGCACTCACCTATGCTTAAAGACTTTAGGCTTCCTTTCCATTTATATTTGCAATTGTTTTATTTAGAAACATGGTCTCACAATCACCCAGGTTGGCCTGCCTTTAGATCCTCCTGCCTCAGCTTCCTGAATTCTGGGCTTACAGATATATATGAACAGACCTGATTAAATTTACTCTTAATTGTTTTATCTGTAGAGTCCACAAAAGTGTAACTAATACACTTGAACATACATGAACGTTAACACTAGATAATCACTCTTGAATGGTGGTTATGCGTTCAGTTTCCCAGTCATGCCGGGCTAACACCCATGTCATGTCTTTGAATACAAGGAAGGCTATACACAGATGATGTGTTAACATTTTTATAGGAACATATAACAATTTTATATATTCAGTCCTATTATTTTACTTATAGATTCAGTTATACCAAATTTTTAATGCTAAATGAAAGTCTTAATGAAAGACAATAAATGTGCTGTTGTTGTTGTTGTTGTTGTTGTTTTCTGCAGCAGGGTGTCACTGGGTTCTGTAGTTGTGTAGCCCTGGCTGTCCTGGATCTCGCTCTGTAGAACAGGCTGGCCTCGAACTCACAGAGATCCACCTGTCTCTGCTTCTCGAGTGCTGGGATTAAAGGCATGCGCCACCACCGCCCAGTTTATAATTTTTTTTTTTAAATACACAGCTAATGTGCATGCCTCCAAAAAATTTGCTGGGACTACCAGATGGAAAATGGCCCTACGTGGATGAGAGCAGTTCTACTGCCAAATTCTCTTGCTTCTAAATCTGTAAAGGAAAGTAATAACTGAAAATACCTTTCCAAGTAAGCACTACAGCCTTTCTAGGGTAAGACATCTTCCCAAGTTTCCAGTCATTTTTGGCTTGTACTCTATTTTTCAGTAAAGTTTACAGTTTGCTAATGTTGATGTGTGATAATCTAATAAAATCTAGCCTTAAAGGTTATAGGCCCAATTTACTAATAAAATCTAATTCAATTTTCCATGGGAAATGCAAATAATTAGTGTCCAAGTAGTAGAAGGAGGCCTTTCTCTGCTAGAAAGAAGTTGTCTCTGTACACAGTCTAAATAACTATGACAAGAAAGACAAATACAGCAAATTCACAAGGATGTATTTACCAGGCAAAACCGGAGGCACCATGTAGAGAAGTTTACATGGGCTAGTTAGCTGAATAAATGATTTGCACAAGGCATTTATCCTTCAACACTGAGATAATATCATTCATTTCACTCTCACTTTAATACAACTGGATTTAATTTTTAGAGAGAATTTGAGGTAATGAACTAATTACTTAATGTGTTAATAAACTCCCAGCAGCTTGCCTCCAAGCAAATGTGAAATACCAATTTGCAAGAAAACATGTCAAATGTATTAAAGCAAAATAGGTTTATGATTTGTCCTACTGTGAAATGAATGCCACATCTCCCTTTTAAAAACACTCAACTTCCCCAAATAGGTCACCGGTGATTAATGTATCTCCTTGTCATCTGGATGTAGTAACCGTGGAGACGGAGGCTGCTGCTTAAGGGCTTCAGTATTTATCACCACCCAGTTCCAGTCTGGTTCCCTAAAAAATCCCTGGACCTTAACTTCCATTTTCATTCTTTGCCCTCTCTGCCTCACATACATTATTTTGATCAAATGTGATACATGAAATTACAAAGATTAAAGAAATGCATGGTATTTGCTTGGGTGTACTTAGATTTAGATTTTTAAGAAAGTCTTCAACAGTTTATTCTTTGAAAAACTTAAAGGCTCCTAGGAATATTTTTTCTTGAAAAATGCAACTAGTAATATCCAGGAAGAAAAATAAAATTTCACATCAGGATTATCTTCCGTCTTGAGTCTCACAATGTACAAAGTCTGTCTTTGCACTGGTTTTTCGTTTACATGTAACATGTAATTTACTGTCATGTCATGTAGGTACTGTCACTCATGCTCGGCAGGTTTACATCCCACAAATTGGAAAGTAGAATGACCACATCACTACCTTAGGCATGACTTCCTCTGTCATACAGCTTATGAATGGCTTTATTAATTTCCAGAAATTCTGTGGCATATTTCTACCCCCTTAATATAAAACTAGAAAGATCTTACAATTATTTCTCTGAGTTAGGCCTGGACAGCTTTTATTACTGGGCTTGAGACAGATTTTTACATATGTTAAAAATGTTCTTTGGATAAATGAATACCTATTCATAGTTAATTTATAATATCTTATGAAAGTTTGCATAGATCTGGATATTTTCAGGTAGAAACATTTTTCATGTCTAAAACAGAGCAATTTTTAAAGTAAATGGGATAATATCCTACTACTCAGTCTTGCTGTTATATTCTTAAAATACATACATAAAAAAGAGATTGCTTTTTAAAAAACTATTCTCTAATTTGTATGTATGGGTGTTTTACCTGGGTTTGTGCACCATGTGTGTGCCTGGTGCTACAGGGCCAGAAAAGGGCACCAAGTCCCTTGGAATTGGAGGTACAGATGGTTTTGAGGCAACATGTGGGTGCTGGAATTGAATCTCCGGTCCTCTGAAAGATCAGGCGGTGCTCTTAACTGCTAAGCCATCTATCCAGCCCTTCTTTTATATTTCTTTTAATCAAGACTTAAAAGCTCTATTTAAACCTAGAAGCAATTCTTAGTAAACATGCCTGCAGATATCTAGAACTAAGAACGAGTTAGTAGGGACTAAAGTATACATCCATATCAAGAACTCAGTGTACAGTGTACGTAAGAGGTTTAACAGTGCATTAAATATACAGGATATTGAAGGGCTTTTTTTTTTTTAAAAAAAAAAAAGATTATATATTGTTTGATAATGGCCTTGCCTCAAACCTAATAAACTAGGTTTTAATGGAGAATAAAGGTTGCCTTATAGTGAAAGACATAAATCTAATTTGAATAATAGAATCCTAGTCTTAGGGAAAATGATGCATGAAAAATGAGGGGGCTGGTAAGATGGTTCAGTGTAGCAGGACGCTACCTGGCAAGGCTGACAGCCTGAGCCTGACACCTGGAGTCCGTGATGAAGAGAGAACTGATTCCTGCCAGTTGTCCTCTGATCTTCACATGCATGCTGTGGCATGTACTTCTATTCAATAAATATGTACGTGCAAAGCATACTTAAAATTACTATAAAATACTGTATCTTTTATTTAGAGAAATAATTTGTTACTCCTATTCATTATGATCTTGCAACTACGATTTCAGCTGTTATTTAATGGTTCACAAAACAAAGAGACTACAGTGAAAGTCATACGTGTATCCACATGTTTATCCACAAAACAAGTAACAGTAAACTACACCAGGAAAGGAGACAAAAAGGTGGTAACTAACACACAGAGAAAATGAAGGCACATGAGGCAGAGAGCAGGTCATGTGCAAGTCCAGCTCCCTCTGACCTCAGTGAGATGGTCAGCAACTGACATCACTCTTCCAACCACAAAGAATGTCAGCCTCTCTGAAAAATATTTTTCAAAGCCCCAAGGAAACTTAAGCAGACTCTGCAGTTTTTTTCCAGTTTATGAAAATTGGATTCCTATAAAAGGAAAATGGACCATTTTTACTGCAACAAAAGCTGATTTGTAAAAGCTGGAAGCAGTTTAAGAATACTCTCAACACGAGGTTCTTGTTAGTCCCGAAAAGTAAGAGTTATAAGAAAAAAAGCTCCAAAAATATGGCATGAATACGTAGTACATAACAGGGAAGAAAAAAAAAAAAACCCACCTCGCCTTGCTCCCATTATTTTTAATTAGCTTCAATCCCAAGTCCCACTTTACCCCCAACACCAGTTCAGACTTGGGAGATTTGCATTTGACACTGTGATTGGCAACCCCACAGCTAATGCCTGGAGCCCTAATGCATTTTGCATTAGCTCTAAATGTCGGGAAATCCTGGCGCCAAGAGGTTCAAACCAATAGTGACACATGTCTAAAGCCAAGGATTTGCTGTCCAGCTGCCAGTATCTATTTTATCAAACGTCCGGTCTCTCTTGTAGAATGAGATAGATGAGTTTAACAGCTTTCACTGTTTCCAATTAAACTGCCTCACCAGATTACCAAGAGGCCGGCACTCAGACTATGAAGCACCTTTGACTTGGACTTTAGGAAAAACAACAATATAGATTAGGTTTTAACACTTCTTTCAATTTGGCTTAGTTTCTCAGATTTTAATACATATATATTTACTTACTAAACATTATTTGAGGAAGAAAAGAAACATTTTTCTTTGAACAATCAAAATAATATATGTCATACAAATTGGTAATTTATTCTTTACCTAGTAGTCACTTGGGATCAACTACTTTACAGGAATCTACTCAAAAGACCTGTTCTGATTAACAAAGCCTGAAAGCCACGGAAGGTGACTGGCAGGTGGCACTTCTCCCTGCTGTAATCTGTCTCATGCACCGTCCTACATACCATTGGCAATCATTACAAACAACGCTGGTGATACAGTTTTACCTCTTAGACAGTCATCTTTTAGTATTCTTTCCCGGAGAGCTTTGCTAGGCCTATTTATGAAAACAGTGATAAAGAAGCAGGGAAGAACTGTGAGTCCTCTGGGTATTTCCCTGACTAGGGGGAGCTTCACAGAGGCAACACTTGCCCCTTTGAAAGGTTTCTAGAGGCTCAGGGTTATCAGGGTTTAAATCCAATGAGGACAATATTTGTTCACAGCCAAAGTTCTTTTCAGTTCCAGGAGAGTTGAAAGTAAGAATTTCTGACAATTTCAGTTTAGTGAATGGGACATTTATTGTAATATATTCTTATTTAAAATCAGTTAATAAAATGGAAATTTTCATAATCAGCATTTTGAGCTGATGCTCTTTAATGAGTTTTAAAGTTTACCCACTGGGTATCAGAGACTGAAAGCTAGGCAGTAGCTCAAGATTTCAATCAGGAACATTACACAGCAAGATCACCAGAGCAAAATACATGAATAATTATATAGCAATTTAATATGACTAAATATTTCCAGAACTAATATAAATATAACTAACTGAAGACCCATGGTTTGCTATTATCAAAGGAGAACATAGTGATATTCAAAAGAGAATCCTATCCGTAGGAGTTGTAGGGAGGAAGAGTGTGGTGAATACAGTCAAAACACAATTCATGTATCTATGGAATTTTCAAAGAATGAATAATTATTACTAAAAAAATCTTAAATAGGTAAAAATATTTGAATAAGTGAAAAAAGTAAATTATTCCAGAATAAAACTTATTTAACTAAGAATTATTTCAGAATAACTCCAACAGAATGTGTGAAAGATCCAGGACAAGGCCTCTGCTCTCCTGGACACTGTCTCTCCACTGATAAAATGAGCAGCCCTTTCATTTGATTTACTAGCTACAAGAAACCCAAAGAAGTCAACAGTAAATTATTTCTTCTGCAAATAAAAAAGTGATATGCTTATAGGATTTGAAGCTTGTAAAGTTATAAAAGATGATACAAAAGACAACTTTTCTTAGGGAAAGTTCTTTTTTAAAGGATAAACAATTCTGAAATCAAGATAATTACAGTAAGTATATCACTCTTTTGATTATAAGGAGCCTTCAGTTCCTTTTAAAGGGTAAAGCATTTAAGCATCTTTTTTAAGTCATAAAATAATGTATCACAGTAATTTTCAGTAAAGAAATCCTATATGGATATTCCTAGTCATTAAAATTTAAAAGAAATAAAAAGCAAAATACTGAAATCTCTAAATATTAAACTTTATCATTAAGTATCTCTCAAAACAGCTATGTTCTTTTATAAAACTATCATTAAAAAGATAGACTTTGTTGAATTGATCTCAAGATTTATTGACTTGTATATTCAATTATTTTCATATTGGAATTTTTGAGGCAAGGTCTCTCCATATGACCCCAACTGGCCTAGGAGCTTTTTGCCTTATGTCTCTAAGAGCTGAGGTCATAAGGAATGTCCCATACTCCTGACTATATATTCAATATTAATCAAAATGTTTAATTTATTTAAAGTCATAAAATTACATAAAAAGGAAAACAAGTCTTATTTAAGGAACTAAGGCAAAATTAGTAGCAGTTTGCTTTATTTAGATTGGCACCATATATAGGATGATATTTACCATGAAACGCAAATGGCAGAACAATTAGGTTTATAAATGACATAAGCAATTTCTTGCTATAAATATTGAGATCATATGCCCAAATCATCTTCATTTTTGATTTTATGGAAAACATTTGCACCATGAAATTGTTACATGATAGAGTTATAATTAAACAGTCTGTATTTAAATACTTATAACTGGAATGTCAGACACCTCAGAAATAATCAAAAGTCAAATGTTTGTTTTAGTATTTAGCCATGGTTAGCTTTTATGTCTTGAGGCAAGGGATTTCTCATTATGTCGATCCAGTACACTGACAAAATTATTTCACATGTTGTCACTGAGAAGCCACTACAGAACACCAAACCACATTTCATGAATATGTCACTTAAATAAGAGGCAGTAAGTGTAAATATAATTTAAAGAAAGCTTTGCTTGCATTTATGTAGAAAGGCAGTATTTCCATGCAGGGTAGCCATGCATATTGGGTCACCTTACTGGTTACTTCAATTAGCTATGGTTTCTTTATCTATAAAATGGACATAATTCTTGCTTTAAAAATTGAGAGTGCAACTCAAAAATCTAAAGTTAGATATTTGTAAACTAGATTATATACAACAGATGATCAATAATATTTATATCAACTATTATAATTATAGTTGTATTAAAAAGTTCATTTCAACAGGTCACTGAGAGTTACAACACATTGTTCAGGGGAGGAGAGATGAATGTATCACTTAAATAGATATGGCCTTTGCTATTGGCTACCCTCCCCAACTTCAAAGTAAGACAGTGTTACTGAAATACCACTTTCTTATGTCATTGAACACGGAGAAATTGAACCATTGCCCAACTAGACACTTCACTCCTATTGATTCCTATAGTGTTTATGGTGTTGGTAGGTACTCTGCAGGCTACTGGGGTGGGGAGGGGAAGTAATCCTCAATACTACCTAGCTACTAACACTGCAACCTACAATAGCAACCTTTCTGCAAATCATACTGTTATAATAGAGGCACAAGTGTTATGGGAATAACTGCCACTTTTGATTAGATTTGAAGAGGATTCATGAGATGGAACCCAATACCTGACACCGATAAAGTGGCCAAGAACCTGAGAACATATTATTCACAGGCCCTAGGAGAAAACCTACTATTATTATGCTAAGGAAATATAGTGATAAAATGACTCCTAATGATATAGATTAGTACATCATTCAACCCTTTCAGAGAAACTCCTTCTTTCAACAGATGGTAATTAACACAGAAACTCATAAATGGGTAGTGTACAGAGCATTTCACCCTAAATGGAAAGTATTTTTCAACCTCCCCCTCTTAAGGCTCAGGGATCTTCTTGGAAGAAGAGGCAGAAAGATTCGAAGAGCCATAGATGGTGGACGACTCCAAGGAAGCAAGCATCTTATAGCTACAACAGGGCTGACGCACATATGAGCTCACAGAGACTGGGGCAGCACGCACAAGACCTGCACAGGTTCACAGCAGGCAAAGCCCAGCACTGAAAGGGGAAAGGGACTCCAGTCTCACCTTCAATCAAGAAGTTACTTTCAGTTAACACCTGCTGGGGAAAGGGGAGTTTCAGTTGACTCAGTGAGAAATGTCTACAGTCACTGGACTTAGTCTACACTAAGCTGAATGAAGGCTTAGTGATGGCATAAGGAGGAAAAGGTTGTCTACACACTCGGCAACAGTTTAAAAATCTGTAAAATCATTAGTAATGAAGCTGGACGTCTGCTGTAGAGAACATTACAACTGTAAACAATGCTGGCTTATGAGATACTGCTTTCCTTATGTATTTTACGTACTGCTAATCCTGTGGTTATAAGTCTTCTACTGTGGTGGTGGTGGTGGCGCACGCCTTTAATCCCAGCACCCAGGTGGCAGAGGCAGGTGGATCTCTATCAGTTAAAGGCCAACCTGGTCTATAAGTTATAGGACAGCCAGGGAACAGAGAAACCCTGTCTTGATAAGCAAAAAAAAAAAAAAAAAGTCTTCTACTAATCAAAACAGAACTTCCATCAGACTGGTCTATGAATGTTAAACTATATGCTGTGTGCTCTCATATTTTGTTTTGGACACACCAGGAAACATCTGTGTTTGTTAGTTTGCAAACTATTATCTATTACAAAGGATAGTGTATATTTTCCAAAGCAACGAAGCATTATTTTTAATAAATTATCATTCTCCTGGAGAGATGGAAGGTTTTTACCCTCCTAATGACAAATTGAAGCTTTTCAAAACAAGGGAGATGCCACACCTGAGTTCTCTCTTGGAACATTGCTTACCTGGCAGGAAATGAGTGCTGCCCAACCACATCTCCATTCTGGAGGTGAAAATCATTGAAGAAATCTGGACTTATGGCTCCTTCAGCGGCAATCAGTCCATCTAGAAAGAGTCAAAGCAGTAACTAGTGAAACACATTCACAGGGAATAACATAGAAATTACCTTACTGAGCAACACATTAGAACCCTATTTGTTTGGTCTGGAAAGAAACTGTCAGAATGACATGTGGTGCCCCTGGAGTATGCACAGAAGGTAATACATACATAAGTGGTCATAACATTTTATCATAATAATACAGCAGTCACTGAGTCCCTACTGTGTGCTAGGAAATGCCAGTGCAGACAGGAATGAGGCAGACTGCCCTCAAGGGACTTACAGTATTGCGGGTAAGAAAAGACAGAAAAAGGCATTAGGTGTGGTAGTCAGGGGGTCCAGGCTTAGGAAAGGTCAGGAATAAAGGTAGAGGAGGCATGGAACACCACAATACTTCAGCATGTTTCTCATTTTATATCCAGATAGCTTCATTTATATAGCACAATTTGGGAATACATCAAAAATAATTTGTGGATAAAAAATATTTGACAATTTAAATGGCAAACATTGAAACACACATACAAACGTATTAAATTTTTAAATAAAAATGATTTTCACATCCTGTGCTTTTAAGTGGGTAAGCTATATAAAATGTAAATACTTTTTGATGACTTGGTCTTTATTAGGTATTAATTATTATATATCAGATTATCAGACATAATTGATCCCCTAAAGAGCTCTACAACTGCTATTTTTTTGAGAGCTCTGTTTTTGCTTATAAACATTTATTTTTTTAAATCTAAGCCTGTTAGTATTTTGAAAAAATAATTAAGAGTTGTATTACTTTCTCAGTTGCCCTAGGACTCTAAATAATCTGCTATTTGTAGGATTATGTAGAGGAATAACAATCATCTAGGAATAGGAGATCTGTGTTATGGTTTTAGGCTGCCCTAAGCCTAGAATAAACCCTTAGTATAAGCCTTGGGATTAACTATTTGCAAGGCTCTGAGGACTTGGTGAGTCTCCTATGCAAGATTATTGAATGTAGAAATATCGGCCAGGTCATTGGCCAGACTAATGAAAAATATGGCAAACAACTGGCATATTATTTAGTTACCAAATGATCATTCCTATATAACAGTTGAATAATGTGTCATGGAGTATTAACACAATAAAATATAGGAATTACTGTTATAGGGGATAGAGTATCTTACTTGGGGATATCTTACTTTAGGAAGAACTAAAGATGTAACGGATTTGAGTCTTCAAGTATCAGTAGGACTTAAATGACAACATTTGTTTGAGGCGACAGCAATATGGCTCAATGGGTAAAGGCACTTGCTGCAAGGCTGATGACCCGAGTTAGACCTGAGTAATGCACATGGTGAAAGAGAACCAACTCTGGAAAGTTGTTCTTTGGCTTCTATACACACGCCATGACATAAAATAAATAAGTGTACAAAAGTTGTTTGACATGAAGGTGTATTCAAGGGAGATCCAACATATCACTCTGCAGCCATTTTATTTATTTGCATATTGTCTATCTCCCCACCCTTCCTAGAATGCTAGCTCTAGAAGGGCAAAGACCCTGCCTTGTTCACTGACACATCATTAGCACCTAGTAACTCCATTATTAGCCTCTCAAAGTATTTGATTGAGAACAATGTCTCACTTCTTATTCTTTGTGCTGCCAAGATGTCAACAGCTCTCCTATACCATGTCCTCCCCACCATGAAAGACCTCTGAAACTGTGAGCCAAAATAACCTCTTCTTCCACTGGAAACAAAACAAAATAAGTATATTCAAAATTGCTCAAATGGTAAATTTAATTAATACAGTTAGCAAAAAAGCAAGCATAGTGTTTTGTATTTTTATTCAATTTTCCACACTAGTAACTTGGCATAAATCATATATTAATGGCTTTATTATTTAATTGTTGAATTGTTAGTGTCTAAACATGAAATATTACTTTATACTGTGTGAATATATGTTCCTGTGGTTGGTTTAATAAAGAAGCTGACTGGCTAATAGCTGGACAGGTGGAGGTTAGGCAGGATTTGCAGATAAAAAGAGAGAGTGAAGAAGAGAAGGAGTTCAGTGTTGTAAGCCAGACATGGAAAAAGCAACATGGGAAGTTCATAGATGATATAAACGAGCCTCAGGGAAGCACACAGATTAATAGAAATGAGTTCATTTAAGCTGTAAGACCTGGCTGGAGATAAGCCTAAGCTATTGGCTGAGCATTTATAATTAATAAGTCTCTGTGTGGTTATTTGGGGAGCAGCTGGCAGGACAGAGTCGATCAGCAGTCTAGATACAAAACTCTGCCTACATATATAACAGGTATTAATCTTACACTGTAGACCAGGCTGGCCTCAAACTCAGAGATCTGCCTGTCTTTGCCTCCTGAGTTCTGGGATTTGTGCACCACCACTGCCTGGTTAGACTATTATCTTGAGAGTATTAGCAGGGTTTAGAAGGGAAAGCTCTAAATCGTCTCAATAACCATCAAATATAATCCAACAGTTTAGAATTAAAACAAAACCATGGTAACATCAAACTGCTTAGATTAAATGAGAAAACAGAATAAAATAATAAGTTATATATATGTGTATATATATATATATATATATATACACACACACACATATATAATAAATATAGAACACAAAACAATGAGTGTCACATTGTTAAGTAGAAGTCAAAAATCCTGAAGATGTTTAACTTACACATCCTAGAAAGTAGGAAACTTCTAATAGTCGTCGTTAACTATTCTGGCTACACATACTTTGAATGGAGATCACACTAAAAACTAACTTGGAAAAAACTGTTATTAGTTTTGTTTGGTATGTGTAGTCAATATTACCTGAAATTATTAAAGACTGCTTATGTACTAAAAGTGTGCTTATAAAGTTTGGGAGCACTCTTGACTGCCAGACAAAAGTTCCTTTTTCTAGTACACAAATGAAGCATGTGTTTTTGCTTTGGTTATCACCTTACCTGAGCTGTAGAAAAGGTCAGGCCTTTCAAGAATGTCCCCTTCATGGATATAAGGCTCAATTCGGTCATCACCATACAAGTACTGCTCACTCTCATCCATCTGACGACTCTCTACCATCTCCAACCACTGTGAGTTATGCCAGCGAAACTTCTCACTCTGAATTTTCTTTGCCCATTCTTCATCATATTCCTATTACACACAAATAGCAAGTGTTATTATATAAGTTTACTTGCTTGCTGCTCAGAAATATTTTGCCATGACAAAAGAATCTTGAGGACCTTCATTTGGGTCAGAGAGCATTAAAAATACCTGTTCAGAACTGTGTTTCACCATAAAGAACAACTACCTTTCTGCCAAACAGGTCGCTTGACATGTTACCAATCACGAGTGGAAAGGACAAAGGCTACGAGTCTAAATTTCGCAAATTCTGATGTAAGTGTTTGCTAACTGTGGCCAGAACTTAGGTGAAAAAGCTAACTGTATTTCCAGTGGGGTCTGTGGCCATGATCATTCATGGCAAGCATGACAGGTGACCAGCATGACCTCAGTCAGATAACACCAAGGGGAGGAAAACACCACTAAAACACTGCTTTTAACTGATGACAAGGTTTACTCTAGAAAATAAACACCACAGTTGAACTTAATTTCATTCTAACCATAAAATTAGTTATATTTCTTTAATGTTCATCTTGTTTTGATCATGAATTTCTGAGAAATTAGTATGGTCTATTCACTGGCAGATATCTATAATGCTTGATGCAGAGAAAATTCCTGGAGAATAGATAGGAAAGACAAACAGGCAAATGGTCAGAGGTTATGGAAGAACTTTATATCTATGTTTGTCTCATATGTTGCAGCTTTTTCATTTTAAATTAATTTTTTTAACTGAGATATGCATTTCTGGGGGTGGTATTGGTATTGTGATACAGTCATGTATTCTATAAATCTTAGATAAGGTTACACATATTTATCTCTTCAAACACTTCTTTTTACTTTTATTTTTTGGTTCTGGGTCCTGGGGTATACTATGTAGATCAAATTATCCTTGAACTTGTGGGAATTCTCCTGTACACACATCCTGGGTTTTAGGGTTACAGGTATAACACACACAACATGTGTGACTCACTTATCACTTCTTTATGGCAAAAAGTATTTGCCTACCTTTCTTCTAGCTTTTTTAACTATACAGTACATTGTAGTTATGTGGTCATTCTATCATGCAGTAACACACCAGAATCTCCTGTTGTATACTAACTCAATACCCAGTGTTCCCACCTTTTCTGAACTTTCTAAACCCTATATTCCATTCTACTTTCAAGTTCTATGAGGTAAAATTTTAAATTGCACATGGCATGGGTGAGATCAAGTTGTTCTGTGCCTCTTAACTCATGTTATCACAGGACTATCCAGGTTTTTCCAGTTTCCTTTTCAATATGTCTGAATAGCATGCTGTGTTTGTACTATGCTTTTTGTCTACTCATTAGCTGATGGGCAGTTCAGATGTTTCCATTAGTTGGTTATTATCTTGACCATGCCTTACAGTACTAACTTCAATTCTTTGGATCTTACTTGCTAGTGAGATTGTAAGATAACATGATAAATCTATTTTAAGTGGTTTGAAGCTATGTATTAAAAATGGTCAGGAGAAATAAGAACCAAGATGGTGCTCAAAAAAAGGCTTGAAGCATTTCTCATCTTATCCCCATAGCTTCTGCCTTCCTCTACCTTAGTTTCCAATACATTTGGATAAAACTCATTACATAGCTTGGGGTGTCCTGCAATGGCGTTGTCATACTGGCCATGAGAAGTAAGAGGTGAACCAAGGAGACACTAGATCAAAGGCACTGCAATTTTCAGCCCAAGGTGAAGTACAAAATCGCCATCACAGAATATAAGAAGAAATCTGAAAATTTAGAGTAAATATAATACCATAATTTTCTGATTAAAGTTGACTTATTCAATTTTGAGTTTCATATGGTCAGTTAATCTCTTGGAAGTGTCAGATGTCAGATTGGGTATTTTATACTGTACATTTGGAAAATATATAATATTTGCTTTCTACTGAGGGTGGTGAAGATTAATTTTGACTTCAGTACTGCTAATGGCAAATTTATTATCAAATTATTAGGCTTTCTTTGTTTCTTTTTAAAAGTTTTAGACCTAATTTTTATGTAGGTGAGTGGCTTGCCTGCATGTATGTATGTATACCACATGTAAGCTTTGGAGGTCAAAAAATGGCATCAGATCCCTTGGAACTGGAGTTATAATAGGTTGTGAGCCATTATGTGGGTGTTGGGAATCAAACCCTGGTCCTGGGCAAGAGCAGCCAGTGCTCTTAACCACTGAGCCATCTCTTCCAGCCCCTTTCCTCCTTTTCTAACAGATATCTATTAACAATTCTAATAGTGTCAATTTGTTTCCTAATGTAATTTATGTAACATTTAGAGTTATTGATAAACATTATATTTTATTTTTAAAATAATAAACATTTATTATTCAACTGATAGAACTTCAATATTGTCTGAAAGTGATCTTTACCCCCTGTTTTTTTTTTTTTTTTTTTTTTTTTTTTTTTTTTTGGTTTTTCGAGACAGGGTTTCTCTGTGTAGCTTTGCGCCTCTCCTGGAACTCACTTGGTAGCCCAGGCTGGCCTCGAACTCACAAAGATCCGCCTGCCTCTGCCTCCCGAGTGCTGGGATTAAAGGCGTGCGCCACCACCGCCCGGCAACCCCCTGTTATATCTACAATGAAACCTGTACTTAGATATCAACAATAAGCTATGATTCTGTTGGTATTAACAATATGGTCACAATGACTAGAAATTATAGCAATTTATGTACTCATCTAGTCATTGATTACCTAGATTGTCTTGATAAGTGAAAGGATACATGAAATATAGAAATCTTAAATTTAGAATGATTGGTACATGTCAGACCCTACTGTTAAGTGACTCAAGTGACAGCATCTTGAAATAGGTACTATAATTATCTCTGTTTTACACATGCAAAAGACAAGACCCAGAATACTGTGGTAATATGCTTTGTTTTATAGCTGGTGAGGGCTATTGCAGAACTGCAGCCTTCTTGGAGTGTAGAGAAGTACTTAATAAGGGTACATAGACATTTGTCAAGGCTGCTGTGCAGTGAAGTCAATTTTGAAGAAAATATAGTAAATGCCAAGATTTTGTGAATGAGTTGAATTGTTAACTAAGTAATGTTAAGTCTGGTAAGTACATTATATCATATTGTATTCTTAATTATGCTCTTTCTGATACAGCGATACTTGAGAGAATATTGGGGAGGCAACTTAAAGATAAAATGCACAGAGAAGTTTTACTGGCTTCAGATTTGGAGACCAAGTTTAACTTATTCTCCAAAAATTCAACGAAGAACTCAGAAATGGCTAGTTATATAGCACAGGTACTATGGACAGACTCTATGTCATTTAGCCAAAGCACCAATGGCCTTGAATGTGTTTAAAATGTATACGATATCAAGAGGAAACTGTTTAGTTCTATCAGGCTTTCTGTTCTGTGCTGAGCTAAACTTATTTGCAAAAAGATAATATATTAGAGGGGACAGATCATTTGCAAAGTTCTAATTACATATCACGAGAGAAAGGGTGACTTGGCTTTTCTTTTTTTTCCTAAAAAAAGCATTAGTCACAAGTCACCCACAATCCAAGAATACATCTTATAATACCAGAAATACTATTAATTCCACATGAAATGCCAGAACTAAGTGTTACTGATTTTTTTAAAATAAATAAATGGCATCCTTAAAAAAATAATAGTTGATTAGTAACTTATTTCATTTGGCAAAAAAACTAAAACTAACCTTTAGTTTTGTTTAAAAAAACTAAAAAATTTGTTTGCATTATTTGAACAAAGAGATATTCAAAGGAAACATACAATCTGATTGTTTTATTAGAATTTAAGTTTCAAGCGCATGAGTTGAGTTGTTGGTGTAAAAATAGTAATTGAAATTCAGTCATGACTCAGGGCATATGAAGCATGGGCTGAGCTATACCACGAAGAGCAAAACTGAGCCGGGCGGTGGTGGCGCACACCTTTAATCCCAGCACTCGGGAGGCAGAGGCAGGCAGATCTCTGTGAGTTCGAGGCCAGCCTGGGCTACCAAGTGAGTTCCAGGAAAAAGCACAAAGATACACAGAGAAACCTTGTCTTGAAAAACCAAAAAAAAAAAAAAAGAAAAGCAGAACTGGCCTAATAGCACTTGTGAAATGCGCAGACCTAGGTAAAAGGTACACCCCTAATACAGCCATAATGTGTATTTACCCTAGTTACACTCTGAATAAGTAAAAAACATATTCAGTTATTATCTCATACCATTTTATAATATTTTATTATCCTAACTCAATAAAAAATACCTCTGGGCTGGCAAGCCGGCTCAAAAGGTGAAGGCACTGGCATCAATGCCTGATGACCCAAGTACAATCACCAGAACCCACACAGTGGGTGGAGAGAAACGACTGCTGTAAGTTATCTGCTGACTTCTGTGTGCACTGTGATGCATGTACACACACACACACGCACACACACACACACACACACACACACACACCACATGCACACTAAATATTCAAAGTTAAAAATTAAAAATATATCTAATAATTGTATAGGCAGATGGCTCATCACAATGGGCCCCAAACCTTCAGCTTCCTCTTTACCCTATGTACTCTTTTTGTTTTTCGATACAGGGTTTTTCTGTGTAGTTTTGGTGCCTGTCTTGGATCTTGCTTTGTAGACCAGGCTGGCCTCAAACTCAGAGATCCACCTGGTTCTTCCTCCTGAGTGCTGGGATTAAAGGCGTGTGCCACCACCACCCGGCACTACCCTATGTGCTCTTAATGGTATAAGTGTGTATGTGTTTTTTTCTGTCTGTCTTCATGTTCACATGTATGGGTGCATGTGTGTGTATGTGCATATGAAGGGTCAGCCTGAGTGTTGTTCCTCATGTATCTACCTTGTTTTTGGAGACATGGTCACTCACTGGCCTAGAACTCAATGAGTAGTCTAGGCTGGCTCACCAGTGAGCCGCAGGGACCCTCCTGTCCCTGCCTACCCAGTGGTGGGATTATAGGTGCCACTGCCCTGCTTTTTAAAGAGTGGATGTTAGAGATTTGAAATCATGTCTCCATGCCACCTGAGTCATCTCCCCATCCTTCCTCCTCAACAGTTTAACAATTAATGAACTTGAACCTTTTTTTTTTTTTGAGTAGTTAAAAAGAAGAGTGACAAGATTACAAACACAGAAACCATCTGAGTATTGATGGCTGACTTGAAATTCTTCTAGTAAAATAATTTTTTTAATGCAGTGAGCATAGAATCTAGCACCAAATATGACAAGGTCATGCCATGCATTCCTTTAAAATCTTCCCTCTTCTTTTTTTTTTTAAAGATCAGTTTATAACTGAATTGTCTTCTAGGCCGGATGCATGACAACACTAAAAGGCTAATATATATGGCAGCCATGGCAGAACATACTGTTATTTTTATTAAAAATAAGCGTCTTTGGGCTGGTGAGATGGCTCAGTGAGCAAAAGGTGCTTGCAGTTCAGCCTGCCGACCTGAGTTTGATCTCTGGGGTCTACAGAGCGGGAGAAAACTGACCCCAGCAAGCTGTCCTCTGACCTCTGCATGTGCACAAGTGCGTGCTCCACACATACATACAAAATCAACCTGAATCCAGCTGTTCTGACTTCGAGTGCACACTTACAGAAATGAAATGTTTCTGACTTCGAGTGCACACTTACAGAAATGAAATGTTTCTGACTTCGAGTGCACACTTACAGAAATGAAATGTTTTTGACTTCGAGTGCACACTTACAGAAATGAAATGTTTCTGACTTCAAGTGCACACTTACAGAAATGAAATGTTTTTGACTTCGAGTGCACACTTACAGAAATGAAATGTTTTTGACTTCGAGTGCACACTTACAGAAATGAAATGTTTTTGACTTCAAGTGCACACTTACAGAAATGAAATGTTTCTGACTTCGAGTGCACACTTACAGAAATGAAATGGCCTTGAGCCTCAGTCCTGCGCTCCAAAGCGGTCTAATGTCTAGACTAGTGTGATGACTGACATGTGTGTTACTGCCCAAAGCGTCACAACAAAAACACTTGGGGAAAGAGGCAAAATGAAAAGGTAAGAGGAGGGAAATTAATCAACATTAAACTGCTATCACTTAGGAAATAGAAAATTACACCTTACAAAAGCTTCAGCAATATTTACACACTGCCATATTCAGCACAGCCAGCATAAGAGGTGGCCTTGAGATTTAGTAGATACGTATACTTCTCTGTTATAACAACATGTCATTAATTCAAAGGACAAGAAATCTTGATCAAGGTGATCAAGTTCTTAAAGGTTCTCTTTTTAAAATCAGCCAGGTGGTGGTGGTGGTGGCGGTGGCGGCGGCGCACGCCTTTAATCCCAGAACTCGGGAGGCAGAGCCAGGCGGATCTCTGTGAGTTTGAGGCTAGCCTGGTCTATAGAGCAAGATCCAGGATAGGCACCAAAACTACACAGAGAAACCCTGTCTCGAAAAACCAAAAAAAAAAAAAAAAAAAAAAAAAAAAAAAAAAAATTTAAAATCTAAATGAGTTAGAATATCACTTTTTGAAAATATTTTGATCTCATAATTATAAAAGTATTTTTTGTTGAAACCTGAACATTACTAAAAACTACTCACAATATCTTTATGTAGATAAAGTTGCCTTAAATCATAGTGTGTGGTTTTTAATGGTTCTCTACATTTTAAGTTTATTCCCTTACTTATTCACTGTGGGCACACACTGCATGAGTGCCATGCACTCATGGGGTCAGAGGACAACTCTGCTTCTGGCTCTCCTTCCATCATGTGGGGCCCGTGGATAAAATTCAGGTCATCAAGCTTGGTCTTTATGTGTAAGTCATTTACCACACGTAGCTAATGTTGAACATTATTGTCTTCTTAATTTAAAGGCTAAGTATGACACATTTTACAGACACTGAACTTGTGTTATAGTTTCTTCTAATGAGTGATGGCCTAACTTGTGTTTTCTAATATGTACAAAATAAAGTGTCTTAGAACTAAATGCCTATTTTGTAACATATTATTCATTTAAATACTTTAAATTTATTCCTCGGTAATAAATATTAGCTAGAAAAAGATGAGACAGGGTTGTTTTGCTACAGATTCTGACGAACGACTTCTGTTTCTGAAAAGCTTTATCAGAGTTGCTGAAAATCTAAGAGTTATCTTATTAAATGAAACAAATTAAATGAAACTTAAATCTCTGTGGAGAGGGTACTTAGCAAGCTAAGGAGTGGCCCTGGGTTTTTATTGCAGGAGTGTTCAAAAGCACATTTTTGGATAACGAAATTAGAAGTAAAGCAATTGCCATCCATTATTGTTGTTTTATAGGACTAAAAATGTGAGAATTTTAGACATAGGAAACTTTACAGCCCAGTTCCCTGTCCCCACAAACACACAACTTTCCCCTTCTTTATATATTCTGTCTTCTGTTTCACTGAAAATCAATGAAACGCCTTATATTTCGACAGATTATCATTCTGTGATCCTAGCCAGTCTTCCACTGGCATTTCAGGAATCTTGAGGAATAAACTTTACTAGCCATAGTAAAATCATGCTTTCTCTGTATCTAGAGTCTGAGTTAACAAACATTAATAATGTGATATGGTATGATACAAAAGACACTCAGGTAGCAGTCAAGAGACCTAGATCCCAATCAGACTCCTGCAGCAAGTGAAGTATACGTCTCGCTAAAAGATATTTTAATTAGTTTTAGTCTCAGGTTTTTCACTTGTGAAAAATACAAATTTAGGAGTTACTTAAGTGCTAACACTCTGTAAATAAAACCCTATGATAAATACCTTTTACTTCATAAAGGTATTAAAAGATTATTATCCCGAATAACTAAGAGTGCTGGCAGTACACCACCGCCTGGTAAGTTCACATGAGTAGAGTGAAAATTAATAAACTCAGCCTACTAACAGCAATTCCCCATGACATCCCTCTGTGATTCCTAATGCTTTTACATGCCCACTCTCCATCCCGCCCCAGGAAACAGCTAGGAGAACTGAAGCAGTTCGGTCACAGTGAGAACATCTCATCCAGCTCCATCAGCCTTTGGGGGAGTGTTCCAGGAGACTTCTCCTCACTGCTGAAATGTACTTTTCATGGGGAGTGTATCACTGGGTTCTTCTTTATGTTTTGATTTTACCCTGAATTTAAAGGAAAACATGCTTTGCCTTTTATTTTCTTCTCTTCTCAGTCTCTGACTTTAGGATCTTAGGCTCTCAGGTTCCATAAACTCAAATGTGTCACGAAAGACTTATGGTTTGATTTTACATGGAATGTACCATCCTTTTTGAAGTTCTACATCATGTTGTTTACTGCTTAACCACTGAACCATTC
This sequence comes from Peromyscus maniculatus bairdii, assembly GCF_049852395.1. Taxonomy (NCBI): domain Eukaryota; kingdom Metazoa; phylum Chordata; class Mammalia; order Rodentia; family Cricetidae; genus Peromyscus; species Peromyscus maniculatus. The sequence continues at coordinate 72,908,701 of NC_134862.1, read as the reverse complement.
TGAAGGCTTACCCAGCCTATTATCAGAGTCTGGGCACTATCAGGGAAACTCTTGTCACTGGCTTCCGTCACACCTTGTATCTGATTAACACACTCTAGGATAACACAGAGCTACACAGATCTGCTTTGTGTCCTGGTGCAATTGATAGGAAACAGATTTTTTCCTTCTTTAATCTGGCAGCCCCTAATTGAGACTGTAATATAGTTTATTTAATAAAAATTTTCATACTAAATTAAAACAAGTCTAGGATAGTCCAGTTTTTTGTTAAGGCTAAGTAGCTCCAAAAAAGAGGCTTCTTAAAACTTAAAAATATTTTTGCAACAACACACACATATATTTATAGTAAATATACATTTAATAAAATTGTTGGGTTTTATGTGTATATTGCCTCTTTCTAAACATGACTGTCTCCAGTATGGACCTTTACGTAGTCTGGACTGAGGCAAATTTTAAAGCAGACCTTGAGGTACAATTATCTCCTCAGACAAACTTTTTTTAAAGTACTGAGAAGACTAACCTGTACAATAGCATTTCAAATGTGCCACTTTAAACCTCAAAGTAAAATACATAGCTAAATGAAATTTAATTAGGAAATCGTGATTTTTCTCTATTATGCTTTGTTTGGGTTTCAAGACCAACTGTGGTCAATCAAATTGAAAAAAAAAAATTAAAGATATGTAAGAATCAGGGAAGGAATATACAAACATTTATGCATATGTATTTTCTTTTGTTTAATTTCTAACAAGCAGGAAAAATATCCTAAATTTCTGCTTTTGCTTATGTGATACAATAATGAACTACAAAAGAGGGCCAGCCAAATATTTGGCATTATGTATAATTTCCTTGCATAGAATTAGGAAAATTTTTAAAAAATGTGCTTACACTGATAAATAAAAATTATCATGTCTGTAACCAATCAAGAACCAGATCTAGCTGTTTGGCAAGATAATTCTACAAGTTCTATCAACAATTCATCAAACAGTCCCTGTTCTGTGTCTACAAATTACATGCCAATGAAAAGTGCGGGGAAGGCTTGGGAGATGCCTCAGGGGTGAAAGGCACACTCCTCAGTTGTGAGAGCCCAATTTCAGATTCCCAGAACCAACATAAAGCTGAGCCACTGCATGCCTCTGCTAACCCAGTGCTTCCACAGCAAGATGGGAGGCAGACTCGGGACAAGAACCAGAAGTCCCTAGGCTAGCTAGTGAAGCATGCAATGCAATGCACAACAGATACCCTGTTCTCAGAGAAGGCAGGAAGTGAGGGCCAGGAATAAGGTTATCCTAACCAACCCAGGTAACTCCACTTACACACACACACACACACACACACACACACACACACACACACACACACACACAGACACACACGGGGTGGGGGAAGTAAAGGGAGAGAGGATTAGTTTGACTTATCATCTACCCATTTTGTTCAATTATTAAGCATTCTGTGCTTTTTGAATGCCTGATTTTTAATCCTAACCCAATAATTTTTTTCTCTGTAACTTTAAGTATTGTCAGAAACATTTTTAGTGTTCTCATTGGTAGCAAGATTATTAAACAAACCAGCTTCTCTGTCTGATAGGCTTTCTTGGAAATCTTTGTGAGGAATATTAACTATATATAGAGACTGCATGTATACCTTTATTAGTTTATCTCATTTATTTATTTATTTTGATGTACTATAGTTTATCTCATTTAAGTAGGTCTGCCCTATTCAATATAAATTTTTCTGTACTTATAATAATACCTTACTTTTCTAAGTTAAAATACTAGAGCTGGGTATTAATTTGATTATTAAAACACATTCATTCTGTCCATGATCATAATTAGTTACAGAAAAAGAAAAAACTACCATACGAAATCTCAGTGGCCCAAGCATGTTAGTATGAAAGCACATGCCAGGACACTGGTGGTTAGAAAGACAGAGACACTAGTGTTGTAGCAGAGGACATAATTATACCTTTGTTGTATACTATGAAACAGATACAGGACATGTATTGAAGGGCCATGTCACACTATTGTTCTGGGATGACTAGCTACCATGTTCAGATAACGGATCTCAGTGCTCTCCGGGGTCTAGACTGTAAACTTCAATACTTAAGGGCTATGCACTGCTGAGTTCTATATGACAGTATACCTTAGTATCTGGTACATACTATGTACACAGTAAACATGCCTTAAAAGTACAACAACCCAGCCATGTCTGAAGAGGGATTTGTTTGCCAGTTTGAGAGAATTTTTTTTTCTTTTTTTCGAGACAGGGTTTCTTTGTGTAGTTTTGGTTCCTGTCCTGGATCTTGCTCTGTAGACCAACCAGGCTGGCCTTGAACTCACAGAGATCCGACTGGCTCTGCCTCCTGAGTGCTGGGATTAAAGGCGTGCGCCGCTACCACCCAGCTTGAGAGGAATTTTTAAGGTTCTCAAATACTTCACATGAAGCTGAAGGACACAAGTGTAACTGAGTTTTAGAAGCCCTGTAGACAGATGTGTAGATTCTCTTCTTTTATGATTCCCAAGGCCCAGAGCCTTAAGATATTAGAAGTCCAAGTACCTACGTTCTCTCATATGGCTTCTCTGCTCATTCCTGCAGTGGCACCATCCAAGCCTCTCTAAGCTACAAGCAACCTCAGCCACACAGCGACAACTTACTGCTACCACCAGAGAGATTGCAGTATGCAGTATGTAACCCTCTTCAGTTCACAAAGAACCATCACACATCTGTTTCAATTCATGAGTCCAGGCCTCCAGCCCAACTACATTAAATAAATCATCACTATAACAGTATTTGCAAAATATTGCAAAATTTGGGGATCAAATACTTTACTGAAGATGGCATTTTTACCTAAGGCATTCAGTGTTTAATTTTTGTTACTGTTATTCCCTGTTATCTATCTTGAGTGGTAAAGAAGTTTTTTCTTTAAATATAAATAGCCTTCAGCTATAAACAGATCCACATATTGTTATTTTTAAATTATGATGTAATAGTTACTGTAGGAAAAGGAAATCTAGCAGTGAAAGCATCTTAAAAGGCCATCCACTGTTGTCACAGGCGGGGTTCTTCGTTAAGTCCTCATAGAATAAATCATTTAGCCATTATTACTTAGTACTTCCAGAGATCTGACACTGTCTCTTTAGTGCCTCACAACCTTTGCTGTTCCCAATCAACGTTTCTCTTGCTTCAAATGATGCCATGTTCCTGTTCCTTCATTTCTGAAATAGATTTAGCATGGACAATTTGCATCCTCTATTGTGATCAGTAATAGTGCCAGGCCTCAGAAGACCAAAGCCTGGCAGCTTTTGTGCAGGTGGAACAACACATTAAGATGGCTTGTGCAGATCACTGTGGATGAGGGGCAGGAGGACTGTAAGAGCCAGAGATGGCGATGGCTACAAGGACACAATAGCACAGCTGTGCATATGTGCTCAAAGGCTGTGACAGCATGCATGGACCTGTAAGAGTTCAGGTCAGTCAAAATGCCAGCATGGGGAGGGGAACAAAATCCCATCGCTAACTGAGAAGCTATTGGTTAAGGGTAGCAGGGGCACATTTGGTCAACTAAGGGTGTGGCCTTGGGAGGTCTAACACACTTAGTGGATGGCCCCAAACCTTAGAGTAAATAGGCAGCACGAATGAGACTTGATGGGTTTTAAGAAAGTGAATGAGGAGACAAAGTTAGGTTGGTATAAAGTAGGGGGTAGATCTGGGAGGAGATGGAAAAGTCAGTCAAATGGGAATATGATCAAAACATAATGCATACAATTCTCAAATAATAAAAATTAAAAGAAGATGCTTTGCTCCTCAAATTTCTCCCAAATAAGGATGCTCAGAAAACTGGGAGTGTAATTTTGATCTGAGATTAACTTGAAAATTAAAATAAAATAAAATCAGAACATGAATCATCTAACAAGGTATTTCCACAGTAGAAAAAATTGGTCTGAGATTAACTTGAAAATTAAAATAAAATAAAATCAGAACATGAATCATCTAACAAGGTATTTCCACAGTAGAAAAAGCAATTTCCTTTATGATTTAAAGGTCCTAAAAAAAGGTTTTCAGTTAATTGTTCTATTTTGTTAATTACCATAGCATAAGACTTTAAAACAATTGCAAATTCATCCATTCTGTGGGATAAGTTCAAGTATAAACTATGAACACTAATATATCTGTCCAAAGTACATACTCAGAAAACTTTGGATTAATTAAAGAAAACAGGTTATCTTCTTATGACACTTAAAAATCAAAATGAAAGCAAGTAACATAGTTATTAGTTGTCCTAAGGAAGGGAAATATTGATCCCAATAATTTACATATAAATTCCTCAACTAGGTTTGAGTGTTGGTTCAGACTAATCATAACACACCAGATCACCATGTGCTAAGTGTATATGAGCATCTTCTCTAGTCCTCATAGCAAGTCTATGAGGGATCAGAGATGTCATTGCAAACCGAGTGGTTACAATCCTAAGTGGTTCACTGAGATTATCATATCTGTTAAAAAAAATCAGATGAATTATAGATATAGCAGATCGAGTTTCCACTTTCTGAAAGTCAAACACTGAATTATGATCCGCACACCTCCCTAAGTGAGGAGAAGCATGGTTTTAGAGTCTGCTGTAAGTCTCTACTGTCGAGCTAAAGCTCCACTGTATAGTCCAATGGCAGAAAGGTAAAACAGATTTGTTTTCAGGAGAACAAGGCTTGCTTCCATACCGCCGTGCCTTTCCATTGGCTCTGCTGGGTTTCACTTTTAAGAAACACAACCGGCATAAGAGCCAGTTGAACAGCAGAGTAGGGCTTCCAATTACACAATCATCCACACATGAGTGTTATCTTAAAGAGTTTAGTCTATTTAAAAAGTAAGTTATTCAAATGAAAGTTCTCTAATGTGAATAGACAGCCACCATATGACATCATATCAAATACTGATACATCCAGTGCAGAGAGATATACAGAGATCAAGTAAACTAAATCTTTCAATACTTGTTTGGATTTTCTTTTTATACTAACTTGAAAGTGATCTGATGGCATTGTAGGGAGCCATATAAACATGGCAAGCTGTTATATCACAGCTTAATTTTACTGATTCTTCTTTGAAGTTTTCAAGACAAGAAAGATCTTTACAATAATTATCTAACAGTCCTTTTCTTTGTTGCTTTAAATTTTAATGCTGACTAGAATTTGTAAGTCTCTCCGGGGAGGAAGGGATCACTAATAAAATGAAGGCTGAACATGCTCACTGGACTTAGAAAAAATGAATGCCTTTTTAAAAAAAATGAGTATTTCAATACAGTAGTGGAAGCAGAAGTCAAGATAAACATAAATTTAATAGAAGAAGTGAGGGAATAAAGTAACACATAGACCTTAAGAAAACACCAACACAAAACCTCTGGCTACAGAAAAGAAGGGAGGCGTCAGTGTCTAGGAAGGAGGAGGAGGCACCTCCAAGTATAAGACGAGGAAGTCAACTCATTGTATATTTAACAGCAATAAAATACTTTACCCTATAACACATTCATATTTGTGCCAAATATTTTTACATTAAGCCAGGTTATCACCAGGTGGTGCTGGCACAGGCCTTTAATCCCAGCACTCGGAAGGCAGAGGCTGGTGGATCTCTGTGAGTTTGAGGTCAGTCTGATCTACAGAGTGAGTTTCAGGTCAGTCAGGGCTGTTACACAGAGAAACCCTGTCTCAAAAAAAAGACTGAGGTTATCTTTAGAACTACCACTCTTTTACATTCTAAAGCAAAATGCCTAATATGCCAGTCTAAACATATCTTCCATTTCTCAACAGGGGGAAGCTGGAGTACATGAAAGTAATGCCCAGTACTGACAGCTCACTGTTGTCCTCACTGTTTTAACAGAATCACATGTGGAACTTTATGATGCTTCTTATTCTTATCGTACATGTTATATATATATACACGACATTGTGATATATTTGAAAATGGTATATATACCTTAAATTGTTCCCTAAGAGTATTAAATATTTTGAGATATGATATATTGGTAAAGATTTCTCTCTCTCTCTCTCTCTCTCTCTCTCTCTCTCTCTCTCTCTCTCTCTCTCTTTCTCTCTCTCTTTCTCTCTCTCTTTCTCTCTCTCTCTCTGTATATATATATATATTCACATATAATATATATACTCACACATATATGAGAAATCAATCAATTTATCTATCTATCTATCTATCTATCTATCTATCTATCTATCTATCTATCATCTACCTATCGTTTCTATATTCTGACTTAGATCAAAGCTAAAACACCATATCAATTTAATTCAAAACCACTGTGAGGTAGTCTAATCTGAAAAGAAGCTGGCATCAAATAATTTCCAAAATAAAAACTTGTAAATTAACAAGAAAGTTCCTGGTGTTAATTGTCTACTTCACAATGAAATCACTAACAGAAATGTTAACTCAGTTTATTTTCAATGAACTAGTTAATTGATTTTTTAAAAAAAAGTTTAATTGATTTGTTTAAAGAGGTTGCTAGGCTCCCTGAAGTACTGAATAGGCTACAAACAAGAAACTTTTAAAACATGGCAGAACTGCAGTCCAGGAGTCCAATTGGCGAGAAAGAGGAGGGTCTGTATGAACGAGAATTGTTGAGACCAAGACTGGAAAAAGCACAGGGACAAATAGCCAAAGAATGGAAACACATGAACTATGAACCAATAGCTGAGGAGCCCCCAACTGGATCAGGCCCTCTGGATAAGTGAGACAGTTGATTAGCTTGGTCTGTTTGGCAGGTATCCAGGCAGTGGGACCGGGTCCTGTCCTCAGTGCATGAGCTGGCTGTTCGGAACCTGGGGCTTATACAGGGACACTTGGCTCAGCCCGGGAGGAGGGGACTGGACCTGCCTGGACTGAGTCTACCAGGTTGAACTCAATCCTCAGGGGAGTCTTTGCCCTGGAGGAGATGGGAATGGGGGGTGGACTCGGGGGAAAGCTGGGGAGGGTGGGAGGGGGGAGGACAGGGGAATCTGTGGTTGATATGCAGAATTAAATTATATTGTAAAATAAAGTAAAAAAAAAAAGGAAACTTTTAAAACATGGCAGAACTGCAGTTCTAAGAAGGTGGCAAGTGGGCTCTATCAGTGGTATAGAGCGGAGGTTAAAAAGCTTCAAGCCCATGGCCCACCCTAGCTTAAGGCTCAGGTCCCAGAAGAACTCTATAGCAGCATCCTAAGTTTTGGAGAAAAATCTTTAGGATCAGCCAGTTTCCAACCTAAGACACAGATCATCTGTCTACTCAGGTATACTTTAAAATACCCCAGGACCAACAATAACTAACATGAAGACATTTGTATTTTCTCATTCTTAAGTACCTTACAAAATGAGTCTATGTATATAATAAAAATGATCAAATAACTAAAAAATCATTTACATGAAATTTGGTTCATTTTACAGACACTGACATCAATTTCCCTTCTATACTTTTCCAAAAGTAAAGTGATTCTGGAATGGCACAGAGATTAGCCTGTGTTCTGTGATTATGTACAAACCTCTCTAAAGAGCCTACGGTAAAGAGTTGACGGTCAAAAGACCTACACAGAATTTTCTAGCTCTTAACAGGATACAAAGTTGTGTTAGCACTCAATAGTTGAAATTAGGTTCACAATGTCTTCTCTTTCACAAAATCAAATGGTTTTTGTAGAGAGAATACTTACTGCGATAATATCTAACGTGTTATCACAGACTTTCCGGATTTCATTATTCTTATCATGCATCAGGTCTATGAGATATGCTGGAGCTTCTGAATAAAAGTGGTTAAAGAAAATGAATTGAGACTGTAGCTCTTCAGTTATATAAAAATTATACACACCATATGGCAGCATTCACACTCATGCATACACACACACACACACACACACACACACACACACACACACACACACACACACACACACACCTCTGCCAGAAAGAGCTATAACTGCTTTCTTGATCTGTCACGTCCATGATATTCGGGGAAACTTGTTTCCTATGAAAGTGAATAAGAGCAAATAATGAATCAGTCAAATCTCATAAAGTTACTATAGTAAGAAGAAAAAAACTGGAGACAAGTCATTTTAAATAAGATAAGGTATTTTAAAATAGAAGAATTTAAGGAAATAGCAAAATATGTATGGCATATATAAATCAGAATTAGAAAACCCCCCAAAAACAAAAAGTTTAATAAAGAACATGAAATAGAAAATGAACATAAAAATAAACACAACAGACTCCTAAGAGAAGTACAAGGCAGTGAGAAAGACAACTTACATATAAAAACTAAATGGATAAAAGGTTAGAAAATTAAAACACAATAAGGATAGGCAAGGCGTTAGGAAGAGAGCTCACAGTAGAGTGTTAGTCTTGCAAACGTGAGAAACTAAACTCATTTCCTAGAAACTACATTTAAAAAGTGGGCGTGAAGGTGTGAGCTTGTAATCTCAGTGCTGAGAAGGAGGTAGGTGAAGCCTGGGAATCACTGGCCGGCCAGTCTAGTCTACTTGCTGAGTTCCAGGCTAATGAGAGGCCCTGTATGAAAACAGTAAGGGAGATGGTTCCTGAGGAATGACAGCTGAGGTCGTCCCCTGGCTCCACACACAGGTGCACATTCCCTTGCAGACACATGTACCTGCACACACAGGAACATGCACACATAATACACACAATAAATACAAGATCGATACGGAACTGTAAATTTAAATCCCTGAGAAGAAATCCAAAGCAATAGATACAATAAATAATAAAAACTATAGTTCAAGAGAACTTTCCTGGGGGGGGGCATAGAAGGGGCGACTTTATATGTGAAAATCCACAGTAAAATTTGACTGAGGATTCTAAATCTAATTCTAGTAAAACAACTCGATGCTGAAGAAAGTAAACATCCTTTTAGTTATCTAACCAAAACACTAAGTCACTTCTAGGACAAAGGAAATTAAATAGTTCTCAGAATTAGGATAGAAAATACTCTACGGAGCTCTCCTTGGAAGCAATTCTAGATGGATGACAAATACCTTCAAATTGCTGAATGAAATAACTGTCAACCTGGAATTCTATATTATGCTAAATTATTATTAAAATGACAAGTTAGTTATTTTCAGATAATCCTATTTTATTGTTTATATATAATTTTACTACATACAAAACTCCTCATTGTAAGTGGGAGTCAATTCAAAAGAATAGCAAAATAAAATACAAGCAAAGATAGGAACCAAGAAAACAGAACAATATATAAATTTTAGGTAAGCACTGGTTTTTAAAAGGCAATAATTCAAATGTTAAGTTGTATAGAAATCTATTATTTTGTAACACACACATATGCACACACGCACTTGCACACGAATTTGAAGGGAGAGTCTCTGGACATCTACACCGTGCGCTTCTAGAGGCAGTGAGTTACTAAATAAAATCCCCAGGGCCAGGGGTGGGCTACCTCCTGTCTGTTATTGGTCAGGGAGAGAGACCATGGAGGCCTCCAAAACAATGCATGCTCTTCTCATTACTGTTGGTTTTCCACAAACCTGACGATGAGACCTTACTGCATGAGACAAAACACAACTTGAGTTAATAGAGAAGTGGCAATTGAGCTGGGAAGCATCTCCTTGCTGGCCGGCCTTCCAAGTGCCAGAGGTGACATGATAGCTGCCAGGAGAGAAGAGCTATCAATGGGCTCACCTCTGTCTAAACCCTATGAACTACCAAATCAACTTGCCAGGCAAGATGTGCCCATCTGTGCAATAGTGCCCTGACTGCTATGGGGGTAACCAGAGTGTCTTCTTGGATTTGAGGCCTGCTCCATAGGAGGGAGTCCAGACATTGTAAACTCAGTAAAAAAAATCCATGCCTTGGAGGATATAGGCCCTAGGGAAAACTGACTACTGCTGTTTAGGCTACAACTCACTACCAAACTTTAAGAATGTTTTATATTTTGTCTGTGTCCCAAAAATTTGAGTGAGGGTGAATTCAAAATTAATGGACTAATTAATTTTGTGGAGGAGATTTCAAGACAGCATAGTATTCAGGCTCGGAAATCTTCTTGCTGGCACCTCTTAGCTGGGTTTTTGAAGCACAAAGCAAAGATGTGAAAAACATGCAGATTGACCATTAAAGGAATAGGAGTGTAATTAAAGCTTAAGGCAAATAGGCTGTAGGTTTTTTTTTTTTTTTTTTTTTTGGTTTTTCGAGACAGGGTTTCTCTGTGTAGCTTTGCGCCTTTCCTGGAGCTCACTTGGTAGCCCAGGCTGGCCTCGAACTCACAGAGATCCGCCTGGCTCTGCCTCCCGAGTGCTGGGATTAAAGGCGTGCGCCACCACCGCCCGGCAAGGCTGTAGGTTTTAAAGAGATTAATATTACTAAGAAAAAGTAAAGTAATTTTCAGTCAGACAACAGAACGATAGGAAAGGCGCTTTGAAGACATTTCCACGGACTCCATCTATTACAGGATCTATAGTGCAAAACTTCAAAGACTTTCCTCCGGAAACAGCAAGCTCCAGGGCACCTTCCTGAAGAAAAAAAGCTACCCGGGCACACGGAGACTGCTGCACCACCAGTGCACTAAAGCAGGTTGTGTACCCCGGTACTGTCCACATGGACTGGTTTTGCAAATATGCTGAATGAGGATTTATGGGCTTATGGAGGATTGTACCAAGGTTCCAGAGAAAGTCCTTGAAGGCAAGCATTGTGGAGATACGTTAGATTTCCCACAGGAAGCCCCTATGAGGCTTATGCATGAAGCTATGAGAGTAAAGTTGAAATGGAGACCCTCAGGGTATTAGAGATAGCAAGAATGCTACAGGCACGAACGTGTCAGGTACCTCTCGTATACAGTCTAACCATCATTTTCTAGGCTGTTCTCAGTGTACTTAATTTGTTCTGTGGTCTGTTAGGTGAAGTGGAGTTTCACACTGGTGGTGTGCTGGCATTCGCAAAGGGTCTGATTCTGGAGTACCGCAGGTTTCAGATGTTCTTTTAATTCCATACTACGTTCAGCTAAACAATTCCCACAGAGAAGAGATTCCATCTAAATTCATTTCAAAGTCTGCTGTTTTATACAGTATTTCAACATTTGAAAGAAAACACCAAAAATGAATGTTTCTACAATTATAAATTATTGCTATACATTTTAAACCTTGAAAGGATACGTGTTTCCTTGATTATGACATCTCTTGTGGCCTGATGGAAAACCATCTGGTAGAAGACATAAATTATCTGACACACAAATTCATCATCCTCTTGCTGAGCTGAAAGGAAACAGAAGCTTCCATGACAGAATTCTCTTTCCACACTGATCTCAAACATTTTGGAAACAGAGCGATGGTCACAGGCAGACAAATTAACAGCACTTGAGTTAACTGCCCCCACCCCCACCCCATATTGACTTCACATAGGAAGAACATTTAAAAGTGACACCTTCTAAAGTATAAGTCCTTATTAGAATTGGACTCTTGGGGTAGAATGTGGCTCAGTGGAAGAGCACTTGCCTAGTATTTGTGACAACCTGGGTTTGATCACCAGAAACACAGGAAAAGAAAAAGAAAATGGACTATTATAAAAAGATGTTTTTTAAAAATATCCACAAAGTAAAACGTTACATATATTGGCATAAAAGAGGTATTTTTGTTTCAATCCAATTATTATAATAAAATGCTACCATAAGGGCTAATTATAAATATTTATATTTTATGCTAATAGTGTTAACTAATAAATGTTTAGTATTAAAAACTTGTAATTTAATATAATTACTTATAGAAATCCACTGAAATGTGATTTATTGATAGAGTATTGCTATCAACTCCTGGCAGCAGTTCAATGACATGTTAGAAACATATTTCCTGGTAACCACAGTGTCTACTTAGCCATGCGAACTAAACTGTGGGCCTCTTCAGGTCTAATCTGCCTCAGATGATTCGCATCACTAATTTCCTAAATAAACCATTCCTATGAACCACTCCCTTTCCAGATAGGGTCTGCTCTAGGAGGTTGTCAACACTGAAAATGTACATAACTCCCTTTTCCCTATATAGAGCTTAAAATCACACATATCTCTCGCTGTGGTAAGCTCATATTAGAGACTATCTAAACACAGTTAAACTCTGAGCTGCTGTCAACTCACTTTGAATATCTCAGCACTCTCAGTTAAATTACAGCAGAACATTCTAAGACATGGGTCATTTTCTAACTTTTGCAGATTCACAAGCTCTTCATCTTTTGTCCATTAATTTTTACTCCCCAACTATCTAGTTTCTTTTAATTAACTCTAATTTATAAACTTCCGGCTGTGAGAAGGGTATGTGAAAATAAATACATATACACTATACTTTTGAAATGGAATACTTTACAATATGACTATATCATTAGATGGCCTTTTAAATATTAAAATTACAAAGTAAATTTAAAAAACTCAAAAAAGAAAATGTACAAAAGACTTACATAGTTAACTCATTTTATTGGCCATGCCTAACCTAAACGGACAATAAACACAAACTAGAGGTCAATGGCATGAATTATCAGGGAACTTGAAATTCACACCACGAGGAGATAGAGCAGGAAGGCTGCAGCTAACGGACTGACAATGCCTACAGTGGGGTGACAAAGAGCACCTTTAACTGTCTTGCCCTGGTAACTGGACTGAAAACTGGCACCATTTACTGAAAGCTAAACAGAATGCCAACTCTTTGACTCAGCAAGTCTACTCTTAGGTACACACCTAATAGAAATGAGCACATACGCTAACAGCTAAAGGAAACATTATTTCAACAGTTACTATCCCGAATGCCCCATACCAAAAAACCCATCAATGGAACAAAAGATAAGAATATATTTATAATATAATACTATATACAGCAATGAAAAAGAGCAAAACTATACGTAACATAGATGGATGGGTCTCATGAATATATACAGGATAAAATCAGCACAATTTCACTTACATAGTTAAAACCCAAGCAAAGCCAACCTATCAGTGATATAACTCAAGACCAGAACGACGAGTAGTTTTCCTCTGATGTGGACCCTAGGTTTAACCCTTTTGTGTTTTACCATGCAGCACAGGAAGAAGCCAGGGAACTAGAAAAGGGTCCTGTGGGGACAGGTAAAGGGAGCGGAAGTAATAGATTACAGGTAAAACCCAAGGTGACGATTGGAGTGGAAAGGCTTAAGCAGGGATGCTGTGGGATGGTCTGTATGTCAAATCTGTTGCTCTAATTGGTCAATAAATAAAACACTAATTGGCCAGTGGCCAGGCAGGAGGAAGTATAGGTGGGACAAGGAGGAGAAGAATTCTGGGAAGTGGAAGGCTGAGTCAGAGAAACTACCAGCCACCACCATGACAAGCCGCATGTGAAGATGCTGGTAAGCCACAAGCCACGTGGCAAGGTATAGATTTATGGAAATGTGGAAATGGATTAATTTAAGCTATAAGAACAGTTAGCAAGAAGACTGCCATGGCCATACAGTTTGTAAGCAATATGAGTCTCTGTGTTTACTTGGTTGGGTCTGAGCAGCTGTGGGACTGGCGGGTGACAGAGATTTGTCCTGACTGTGGGCAAGGCAGGAAAACTCTAGCTACACAGGCAGGAGCATGGGGCATGGGGGAGCCATGGAGTAAAGGGGAGGCTAACGCAAAGGAAAGAGACATGAAAAGCCACATGGAGCCTACTGTCTCACCACACGGCAGACTGGGAGGAGGGCAGCATATGTGCCGTGGGGGGAGGGGGCTGAGTGCTGCGGGCTAGAGGAGGAAGTGGGGACAGGGGTGGGGGGTGGGGGGGCATGGCAGAGGGAAGCAGCTTAACCACAAGTAAGGGTGTGTGAAAGGGCTCTACGGAAACTCTCCAGTTAGTTAGCTAACTTCAAATACAACGAAAAAACAAAAAAGAGGACAAATCACCCCACAGGTGTGACAGTCCTGTTCCTAGAAGACAGGTCAGTAAGTACAAACTGCACGTCCAAGGCACAGGATACCTCCCTGTGGGTTACTGGCTGTGGCCACTGCCCTGTGTTAGCCACCATAACTACATGGTAAGACTCTACTGCTGAAGACAGTGTACACTTTGGCTTCAGGACACTAACTATTAATCTCAAACTGACTGCGAAACTTCCTTCCTGCTGTCTAGCTTGCACAGTGCCAAAAAGTGCAGAAGGCTACTAGTCGAGAAAAGACATCAATGATCTAACCAAACACCAGACCACCCTGCATACTACACCACCAGTCTGCCAGAAAAGATGTGTCTACTGGTCCATAGTGGCAAAAATGTTATGGGATAACTAACCACCTTCTTATTGGACTTGAGGCCTGTTCCATAAGAAGGAATTTCATGCCTGGTACTGTAATCCTGGTCAAAGCTTACAGTTAGGGAGGTCATAGACACTCTGCTAAACGGACATGCTGTCAAACAGCCTTCTAAATAATTATGCTTATGCTCCCAGAACCGGGTTGTTTCAGCCTTGGTCAGAGAAGCTCATTCCTGCCATGAACAGTAGTCAACAGAGAGATGCAGAACTGGCCGAAGTCTGAGAAAAAGAGACTATGTGCTTAGCCCTGACGGGACATCTTTACTCACCGGACTGCTGACACGGCTCAGGGAGCACTGCGGAAGAGGAGGTGGAAAGAGTGCTCAGAGCCGAATGACGGGAGGAGTGCTGTGCAAAGTGTCTTCTGGACACCACATGCCTAGTGCAATGATGCACACACCGCAGCTATGGTTGCCTGCGGAAGACCCACGCATATCCGGCCAGCTCACCCCTTACTGAGGAGCTACTGGCAGTGAACAGCTGCTGAGGAGGGAGCATGACTCTTCCTGAGGAAGCAGCCACTGCATGCTATCCTAGGCTCCAGTGGACCAATCACACCTATGCACATAGGGGCACCACTGACTGAACTGAGTGGGTTATAAAAAAATGAAGTTGGAAAGAGTGTGTCTTGAGGGGGCCATAGGAAAATCCAGAAAGGGAAAATGGGATGGACATGATCGTATTTCATTATGTGTGTGTGTGTGTGTGTGTGTGTGTGTGTGTGTGTGTGTATTATATATATTTAATATATAATATATATGAAATTCTCAAAAAGGATGCTTAAAAGATAGAAATCACTCAACAGGAAGCATTAATGATTGGGAAAACAGCAGCCATACTTCTAGAATGCCAGTAATATTTATTTCCCTACATGGGTAATGCAGTATGGCTGTATTTACTTTGATGGTTCACCTATAGTTCGTGGATTTTTCTCATGTAGAGTATACTTCCAAACTGTCTACAAAAATTAGTAAAGAGTGTAACTATCTTATAAATGGCACTGGAAGGACTGAGAGGAAGAACTGTGCTTTCTTTAGATGTCTCACACTAAGTTTAATTTTATATAATTAGCTACTTTTAATCTATAAGATGGAGTAGAAAATCACCCCCAATGAAATCATGTCAATTTCAGATAAATTTTATCTGAAATAGGGACAATAATGAGCCCTGGCCCCTCAAGAGCAATACAAAGTAAGGGCAAGACTCTAGGTCCCACTAATACTGTACCCTCACACTACTGTGGCTAATTAAATTGAAATTCAGGTTCTCAGTCATGACAACCACATTTCAAGTGTTCAATGGTCACATGTGTTGGGCAGGGCAGATAAGATACAGGACATTTATTTTCCTGGCAAGTTCAGAGGGAAACATCCTGTGGATCTAGAAGAGACTATGATGTTTAGAATCAGCTTCCAAGTTAATGTTCCTACCAAGAAGTTAAGATATAAAAAGGAAGGGCTGCATAATAGAGAAGAGCAAACTCAAAACAAGATAAAGTTAGATAGAAAGAAGTGATTCAGTGGAACGTGTTGACTCCTGCAAAGGAGGGAAATGTCCATAAAATCAGTGCAGAATTACTCCATAGTAACATGCTTAGCAGCAACCTCAAGTCCTTTCATATTATTCTACCCAATCCCAGTTAGTAGCTTGTTTAGTTCATTTTTCTTAACTACATAATTGAGTTAATTCTATGATTAATGAAAGAATATGCATATTATATGATGTTGCAGACTGTATTTTATATTTTCAAATTTAAAATAATGTCCCTTATGCACTGGCATGAAAGTGAGAATTACCATTCAGCAGTTCAATGAGTGCTGGGATTATCCCAGATTTCGCTAGCAGTGCAGCACACGAGTCATCCATAGACACAGTTCCAATCATTATAACCACTTCTAAAACAAGGTCGTCCTCCGCAGCACCTGGAAAATCAAGGCAGGGAAGGGTCTCACTGAGTGTCCCGAGCAAATCCATTTGTTGTGCCAATGTGAGCGCACAGAAAAGATACTGAAAGATGTTAAATCCATCCCTAAGAATATTCAACATGCTTATAAAGTTGTCTTTTTATTTCAGATTTTTCATGTTTATCCATGACAGCCTGAGGAACTGGTAAGACAATAGGATGGTATAAATATATTTTTGAAAATACAACTGAAAGATAATTTAAGCAAATGATTAAAAGACTCTTTAATGTTTCAAAAAACTGCATGTGTGCTTCCACATCTGTATGTATACATGGGGGGTGGGCACTTGTTAATAAAAAGACAGTAAAAATCTAAAACCAAAAATAAATAGGGAAAATAAATTAATGTTAAGAAATCATTCTTAGGACAAATGAGGACTTACGGAAAACAGGGGACTTGGTAATCGTTTCCAAAAACAATGCTGTTGGAAGAGTATGCTGTCTAGAACAATGGACTCACACAATGCTGTGTGAGCAGCCCTATCCAAAGCCTAGAGCTTAAGCAAAGCTATAAGATGGACACAGACCTGGCTTCAGCTTATCTTTGAGGAATGGAACCAGCTTGTACTCCTTCAGAACCAGCTCCCAGTCTAGGTCTGGGATGGTCAGATTTGCCAGAGTTCCCAAACACTCAATTACAAACTCCTCCTCTTCATCACTGGATATCTGGGCTGCAAGGTCCCCAACATAATCCTGAAGACAGCAGATTGTAACAGAATTAAAATCTAGGAGAGGATACAACCTAATACCTGAACCCACTGGTAGAAAAAAAGGCAAAACAAAACGTAATTATCATTTTAATTGAGTTAACTTTCTAAGGGTTTGATGATAAGCTCCAGAGAGGTAGATTGATTGGACAGTTATAACATTACAATGCAGTGCGGGACTCCTTTTTTTTTTTTTTTTCAGTATGTTGAAATAAGTGATTGTGGTAATTGTGTACAAAAGTAAATAGATAAGGGAAGAAGGGCTGTTTTCTCCCCTGTGGTCAAAGCCTGCAGATCCTGGATTCAGAAGACTTAATCTCAACTCACAGATCCATCATTTACTGGCTGTGAACCTTAAGCATACTTTAATTTCTGAAAACATGATGATGCCTTTTAAGACTATAACATTGGAACTATCATCTATACAGTAACCACTTTATATATATCAAAGTTATTATCATCATTACTTCAAAACAAATCTTAAAATCTTATGGGCTGGAAGTCAGGTTTCAAGTTAGAATTTATTTAACAACTGTGGTGATAATTTATCTGTGTCCTCCAATAAAATTTATCTGAGGATCAGAGGATAAAGGTCAGCCACTATTAGTAAAAACATAAGTCATACAATGTTAGCACACACCCTTAATCCATCTGGATCTCTGTGTGTTCGAGGCCATACTAGGGAACAGAGCCAAGCCAGGTGACACACACCTTCATTCCCAGTACCAACCATAGAGACCTGGAGGTCTGTACAAACAGGCAGTGGCAAGGAAGTGAGGTAGCTGGGCTAAGATAGCCAATGAGAGGGCAGAACAGCAAGGCAATAAAGGCGCAGGTAGACAGGAAGTAGCTCACACTTCGGAAGCTGCGGCATGGTGAGGTAAGGTTAGCTGATGGCTGTTCCGATTCCTCTGATCTCTGTCAGATGTTCACCACTATTTCTGGCTCCGTGTTTTTTTTATTTAATAAGACCACTTAGAAATTCATCTATAATCTTATGGGCTGGAAGTCAGGTTTCAAGTTAGAGAGAATTTATTTAATAACAAGCCTATGACTAATATACTCAACAAATATTAAGTACCTGTTAAATGTTAATAATAGTGTTATTGTGGCAGAAATGTTGGGGAAAATATAAAGCCTGTTCTCATAGTGCCTTCAATCAGTCATTAAAAGCATTCTGAGGCTCTTTATGGTTATGTGGCAAGCATAAGTCAAAATGGTCAAGTTTTCAACTTTTGTAACTAGATAAATTAGACACTTTTGAAAAGATGGAAGAAAGAACATTTAGATAAGTAATTTGCTTCTAATGGAAGTACCAAGCTGATCCAACATCTTTAAGATTTTATAACCTACTATTATAGAGTACAGGGGTGTGTTATCTGACAAGTTGTGGTAGGTAATGGAGAAGAATTCTGGATTAAGCAGGTACAGGTGAATAAGAAGGTCTGACCATAAGCCTGGGTCATGGAAATGTGGATATATTGTTTATGTTCTCTCTGTTGAAGATAGAGATTTCTAACATGTTAGTTGGTATTCACTGATGCCCAGATGTCAGTATAGATACATTTTCAGAGAAAGAAACAGATAATAAAAGGACCCTCACTCTGGGAAGCAGCACTTAAGCAATAGTTGGCATAACTGTCTAAAAATGGGAAGGAAAGTGGCTTGGACTGGAGCAGCCAGGAGGCAGTAGAGATAGGAACAATCCCCTGAAGACTGACTTCTCTGCCCCTGTTCCTGACACACACAGTGCTGGCCCTGCATTCACCTGAAGCAGTGGTGCATTTCCTGGCTGGCCAAGCAACCCCTGTGGGGCTTTCGGAAGTAGAGTGCTCAGGCGTTGCACACCCATGTGAAGGGAGTTAAAGTTCACTGATACAGACCAGTAGCAGACTAGTTCGTCCGAGTGAGACACAACACAGCTGGACACAGGCCTTCCTGGTTCTCTTCCATCTGGGTTATTGGACCTTACATGACCTCAGGAACCCTGAATCTCATAATTTCACATTACAGTAGGGATAACTGATCAGTAGCCATCCTGCCAATTTTAGCAGGATGCCAAGTATGCAGTAACTTCTTACTGTAGTTTAAACTATATCTTTCTGAGAAAACCTGAGTCCAAAGTCCCTATGTTGGGCTATTTCATGATCAGAGAATTTAAGCACTAGGGTCATCTGAATTACCTCCTCTGTCTTCTCTTTTTTGTCTGTTTCATCTTTCTGAAGCATTTACAAATTGATGATGTGTGCCCTATAACAGGCGGGCACATGAATAAAGCTTTAACTCTGGAATGGATTTTAAGTGGAACAATCATGACAGCTCATTTGTCTCAGCACTCACTTGGTATCAGGAGTTTCTCACCACTTCATTATTATTATGACTCTTTGAGAATGGGGCTCTTTCTGTAGTCCACAGGTGAGACGGTGAGACGCAAAGAGGTTCAATGACTTACCCAAGCATCTGTGTCAGAGCTCGGGTTCTTTACCATCCTGCTCTTTTGCTTTCTCTTTCAGAACTCTGGGGAACAAACAGTGACGAAGTAACAGGAAGCACACCCTTGGCAATGCACATGTGCCTGCCATGCCGGGCCCTTGCTCTGTGCTCCCTCCCATCAAAGCAGAGGAGAGCACACCAGGTGCTCCAACTACTTTCTGAAACTGTAAAGAGTTTTTGTTCCATGCTTTTATTTTGTTTATTGTTTACATTTGTGTGTGTGGTGGAGCACATATGGAAGTTGTGGACAACTTGAAGGAGAAAATGTACCAAACTAATGCAAAATATTAACATGAAACTGGGTATGTATGGGTATGTGTACAGATGCCTGCATATGCACAGAGGTCAGAGACCCACTTAAGGAGTCAGTTCTCTCCACTGTATGGGTCTTGGGATTGAACTCAGGTTCTCAAAGGGTAATTTAATTATGTTGAATCACTGATATTAATTGTCGGCATTAATGGGCTTTGTTATAACACTGTTATGCACATACATAAAAATTCTGACTATATTCACACATCATTACCTTAGCCTGACTCCTTCCTTTTCCTAATAGCCTCTCCCAAGGGTTCTTTTTTTCTTGAAAATACTGTAGACTGAGGGAAGCCAGACTCAGAAAGACAGATGCCACATGTTCTCTTCTGTGGATCCTGGCTCTGAATCTTTTCCTTCATTTAATCTTTTGAGAATTTTACTCATCAGTGCTGTTGAGTTAAGCTCATAAAGGTTCTCAGAAGCGCAGAGGCAGCTTGAGTCTTGAGTAAACATTTGAAGAGAACCCAGGAAGAGCTGTCGTCCCCAAATGCAGCAACTTAAGGCTATGGTCTCAAGGTTTTAACAGACAGAAAGCTAGAAGCTACTCACGATGAACAGATTCTTAGTGGGTCCATCATGCTGGGAGATGTTTCTGATCATCTTCATCAGCAGCGGGTCCTTGAGCTTCAGGGCTCTTTTCATGAGCATCTTCAGCCCGTTACCTAAAACAGAAAAATGGAAATTTCTGCATAACACTGAGGTTACATTAAGCTTAAATAGCTTTTTGTTTGGGGTGCATCTAGTACAATACAGAATCCTTAAGTGTACAATTTGAATTAGACAAATGTATGCACTGTGCAACCCAAACCACACACCATAAGAACTATGCATAGAATATTCCTGTTCATTCCTCTTGTGGCCTGCCTTTCAATTTTCTTCCCCCACACAACTATTTTTCCTTCATCCTTTCTTTTTCTACTTCTCCAATTTATCTTTTCAAACATAGTTGATCTTTATGATCTACAGCTTCATCAAAATAGGCTCATACAACATATGCATTCTTGGGTTTGGGTCATGCTCCACAAATAAAAAAACACTTTTGAAAAAAATTATATTTCTAGGAATTCTAAAAATACAAAACTGGAAATTTTATAGAGAAAGGATAATTACTACAGCACTGTTTATGCTTGAAAAGTGCAATGAGTTAACTATGCAAAAGAGTTGAATAGACCATGACAAAATCATAGCTCAATTATGCTTTCATTTTTAAATAAACCTATTTTAAAGATGCTTGCTATTATTATTATTTTTGTGTATATGTGCACATGATGTTTGTGTGTTTGTGTGAGCTATGACATGCATGTGGAGGTCAGAGGACAACTTTGAGTACGCAGATATCTCCCTTTATTTGGGTTCTGGGAATTGAACTCAGGTCACAAGGCTTGTGTGGTAAGCTCTTTAATCCACCAAGCCCTCTCACTAGCCTACTTTTATAAAAGTATTTTATTATATGGAATAATACTAAAACATTATTTTGGAAGACCATTTTATAAGGTACAGAGAGATAACTCACATTTCCATTCAAAATTTTATAGAAGCATTATACAAAAATTGACTGTATTTATTTCTGAGTGGTTAGAATAAAGATTTAAGGTTTTTTTTTGCTTGCTCATTTGTATTTTTTTTTATAATGAACATGTACTCTTCAAATAAATAAAAACTGTCCAGTAGACACTGAAACACCTAAGTAAGATAAGTAATTCATCAGGATACAATAGAAACAATAACCTAGTATTCCTTTTTTTTTTTTTTTTTTTTTTTTTTTTTGGTTTTTCGAGACAGGGATTCTCTGTGTAGTTTTGATGCCTGTCCTGGATCTCGCTCTATAGAACATGCTGACCCTGAACTCACAGAGATCTGCCTGGCTCTGCCTCCTGAGTGCTGGGATTAAAGGCGTGTGCCACCACTACCTGGCTTAAACCTGGTATTCTTATATTTCATTACCTTTCAAATAAATGCAAATAAATATGTGTATAAAATATTACCAAGGATATCTTATGAGACCCATAAGAATTATAAGCATACAGAAGAAACTATTTAAGAGAATTTATGTTTGCATTGTATTCTTTCTTCCTTTTATTATATATTTCTCATTATATGCAAATTACCGTATGCTAAAGAGGCTACCCGTGAAGCCCTGTGCACTGACCTTCACAGATGAGCTGGACATTTCTCTTGTTAGCAGCAAGATTAATACAGAAAGAAATCAACTCCAAGTCAATTCGTTCATCTGAACATTCGAAGAGCATCTTCATTAACTAGCAAGAGACACAGTCGTAATTTACTCAAAACATCAAAACAAAGCCCAGAAGTAGAATGTATGAAGTATTCCCTTAAATTACATGTCAGAAATAAGGTAATCTGCATTTTATTACAAACTGGAAAGCTGTAACTGTTAAGTAGAGAAAATGAGTAAATACATAATGAATAACTAAATGACAAGTGTTAAATACAAATTTCAAATAGAGAAGAGAATGCTAGAAAATATCAAATAACACCTCAGCACGTCAAGGAACTGAAAATATTGCCTGGAAGCCATGCAGTCCGAATAAAGAAAATAAGTTCATACAAAAGTGACAAGGAGGCAAAGGATGCAATTGTGCTGAAGACCTGAAGGACGCCAGGCATGGCTGATGAAAAGAAGGAAGAAAGAGTCAGATCCTGCAGCTCCTGTAACACGCTAAGGATATACCAAAATTACTAAACATTTCTGGGGAGGAAAAGTCTCAGGAAAAGAAAGGTATGAATAGGACAAACAATGTTTGTAACATACAGAGATTAGAATCACATTTTATTTAAAATGACACAGGATTACACAAAAGCAAACAAATGAGAAAACGATATATGCAGAGAGAAAGCTCCAACTGAAATGATAGCTACCTGTGCTGGCTATGTTGTGCAATTGGGACAGAAATAAGAGGAATGATTAGAGACACATTTAGAGAAGAGAATCAGAGTGGTGCTTAATAACTGACTAGACATTGGGACTAATGGAGAAAAGGAATCAAAGATGAGTTTGGCGATCCTGCATTGAGAATGCCAGGGATAATGTTGCCAACATCTAGTAAAAAGGTTGGAAGCTAAAAGGGGAAAATAGTACTTTTGGTTTGACACTGGTGGAGTTCAAGCTGCCAATGACATCTAAGTACAGCTATTCAGTAGGAGGCTATAACAGAAGCCTAAGCTTATATCTTCATTGGAGGTATAATGTTAGAAATTGCCACATACGGCTGATTTCTAAACCTGCAGACTGGATACTGGAACTTGTGCATGGACATAAAATGAGAAAAGAAATTCAGATAGAGATGAAGAGAGGGTCTGAGAAGTAAAAACAGAAGTCAGGAAAGAAAAGAAAGCTATGCATGCCAATAGTGATTTATTTATTACATATATATGCATGTGTTTCTGTGGGTGGGTGTGCACGTGTGTGCAGGTCATTGACAAGCTTCTGTGGTGAGTGTGTACATGTGTGCAGGTCATTGACAAGCTTCTGTGATGGGTGTGTATGTGTGTGCAGGTCATTGACAAGCTTCTATGATGGGTGTGCATGTGTGTGCAGGTCATTGACAAGCTTCTGTGGTGGGTGGGCACATGTGTGCAGGTCATTGACAAGCTTGAGGGCCCTTCTCCAGGCGCTGCCCATCTTGTGTCAGGAACATGGTCTCTTACTAGAACTCGCCAAGCAGCCTAGGCTGGCTGGCCCTGCATCCCCACAGCCTCCCTTGTGCTTGCACCATCACCCCAGGCTCCCTCTTTTTTAAAATATGGGTTCTGGGAATCAAGGTCAGGACTTCATGATTGTGTGGCGCACATTTTACTGACTGAGCTATCTCCCCAGCTCTGTACCAGTAAGCTGTAAGTGAGCAGATTTACACGATTCAGAAAATACTCTTCTATTATGGGGAAGCCAACAAGTTAAATTAGTACATATTGAGTAAAGATATTTTTGGTAAGTCAAAGTTGCTTATAAGAGATAAAGATATAAATATATAAGCTTTATAAGACAGATCTAATAAAGACATAATATATAAAACAGTTTAAGACATATATTTCCA
This sequence comes from Peromyscus maniculatus bairdii, assembly GCF_049852395.1. Lineage (NCBI taxonomy): Eukaryota > Metazoa > Chordata > Mammalia > Rodentia > Cricetidae > Peromyscus > Peromyscus maniculatus. Next base: position 72,884,885 of record NC_134862.1, on the reverse strand, counting down.
TGTTGCATTTTAGGATAATACCTTACACAACCATATACTTTCACTAATAAGGTCTATTATTATTATTATATTTTTATTTATTGAGACTCTAATTGCACTAATTTCCACCATTTTTCCTGCCTCCAATTCCTTCCATGTCCTTTTCCTCCACCCCAACACTCTCTCAAATTCATGGCCTCCTTTTCTTTAGTTCTTATTTTGCATACAGTAAAGTGAGTAAATTTTTATTTTAGAATCTGATCTGCAAACTATGGTTTTAACTACTTTCTGTGTTCACTCCAGATAGCTACAAAAAGGACACAGTCAACACAGTCAAAATCAGTAATTTTTGTTGTTAGCAACAAACAGCTTGAAAACAGAGTTAATTAAAAACACTATTCCATTCCAATTATGATGAACAATTATAGTAATGCGGTATAATATCCATGCAGAAACTACATAACACTTTAAGAATTGAACCACTGGCATGTATCATGTCCTCCCCAGAGGGCAGGTCACAAACCACAAATGAGTCACTAATGAATCTCTGAGTAAAAGATCATTAACACGTAGTAATGTTGTACTATAAAAAGACTCTAAGCCAAAAATAAAACCATCTTAATTTACTGGATAAATATTTAACAGATTTGCTATCAGCCAATTAAAAAATAAACAAATTAGCAAAAACTGTGGATGACTATCCACTAATAAATGTAACTATGTTTTCATATTATAATTCAAAATCTTTTACTGCTATCTTCCTTCAGAACTTTTAGTAATTTGAAACTTTTTATAATGAAAATCTATTACACTGAAGCAATGCTTTAAGAAGGTAAAATATTATAATAAATATTTACTTCAAATTAGCCTTTGAAGTGTAAAGTTACCCTTGAAAAATGAGGTTGCAGATAACATATTTAGAAGGTATGGGTTAAAAAATAATTTCCCTGCTAAATATCTTGTAGAAACAATCAGATATGCTTTTTTAAAAAAGGTATGGCTTGAAAACTTGATTATCCCATCCATAAAACTGAGAAAGAATTTAAGTATGAGTCAAATGTATCCTAATAGAAAAATCACTGTTTCATCCTAATAAGAACACTTCCATTTTAAAGCACTCAAATTTCAAACCAGCTTAATTCAAACTCCAAGAGCCACAGTGCAGTTGTCTTTAATTTGATTGCTACCCATGGCACTTCAAACCCAAGGGTAATTACTGACAACTAGGAAATATTAAAACTAGATTTGTTCTGTTTTAACTGTCTGTTTTCATCTTTTGCTAATCTAACAGGAAAGCACTAAAAGGTCTTCAGCCTGTGCAATGAAGAAGCAATAGCGTTCAATCAGACAAGTCCCATATTGAGTATCAGATACCAAAGACCCAAGACTGAAATCACTGTGTCTAGACTCTCTGGCACCTGACTTCACTTATTTACCAGTGACCAGAGGCCAACCCCCACAGCTCTCTGTATTCTCATACACCTCTACCACCCCACCCCCCCAGCCAAACATCTTTGAATGATTATGCCAGAACTGTGCATGCCGCAGGAATCTCTTCTGACTGGCTACTCCCTAGCTCTCCTGTTTGAAGTGATGTTCTGGTTTCTGAACTCAGCAGATAATGGCAGCAAGAGCAAAGAGGGCTGTCAGAAAGGACGTTTACCAGCATTCAGCTAAAAAGAAGCATGCAGATCAAAGTGGGGCCAAACAGGACAACTGCGGTGGAAAACATGTGGATCCCTCTGATGACTCCTGCATGCTGTTCTAGGGCAAAATATTCAATAACACTATGACATCACTACCTAACCATGTACTTTGATTGGCCATTCTATTACCAATAAATACTTTTATAAGCATCTGGATGGCATTTGCACCTATTTAAACAAAACATGCAGCTCAGAGGTCTAAATAACAATGAACTGTTAATGTGTACTTTTAACTATTATTAGACTACAACCATTAACTCCTGGTTATCCAAATATGCTTACGTGAAACAATCTACCCACTGAGCCCATTAAGATCATACATTAAAAAAAAGATGACCTGAACTCAAATTTTGAGGAATAATGATAAATAGGGGAAAGAAAATGAGAACACATTGAATAATTTCAGGCAATAAAGTACAAAGAAAGCAAAGCAATGCAATATTGAATGAGGTTATGAGGAACACTACATGCATAATCACCTTCTCTGAACATTTGATATTTTCAGAATGTGAACTCTAACCTAATTACAAGTTTATCCTGTAAACACATAGAAGATACTGCACTATGAATGAGTCAGAAATGATGAAAAAGACTCACATTTTACTACAAGTCATACTTTATTTATAGTCTAGATAGCACATACATATGCCATCTTATGTAATTAAGAATATAATCACATTAAACATTCCCTCTGATCACTAAAATAGATATGAATCATTGCTGAGCCAATGCATTTCTGCCTTCAGAGTTATTATTGTCTTCTCTGAAAAATTCAGGTGTAATACTTGAAGACGTTTTTTTTAATCTTTAAAGAAAAATTACTGTCAATAATTAGAAAAGAACAAAGTTGACATTGATCTGCGGACGCCGCCATGGTGACAGGGCTTTCTCTAATACATAGGTCGATTGGTATGCTGCCCTCAGTAACTTGAAAGCTGACCGGAAGCACAAATGCTGCCCCTGACAGGAGTCCATTTTTAATTTCTAAAGGAAGTATTCTATTTTTATTTAACTTTTAATTTGCTTCCTATTATTCTTTTATTTTACAACAAACAATGGATGGCAACAAAACCACGCTAACTTTTATTTAAGTATGTCAAAATTGGACAGTACACAAAGTTACACATTTTAAATGGTACTTAAGGAATAAATATATTTTAGACTATCACTTGGTTTTATTAAAATATTATCTTAATACTAAAACGTTTCAAGACATTTACAATATAATTCGGTACACTTAATCTCACTATTCCTCCAACAGTCAACATTTCAGAAAGATAAAAGAGAGAACAAATAAAAACCCTCAAATTGTCAAAACTTGAATGGTTTTTGGAAAATTTGGCTCATGAAATACAGATGACAAATGTTTTAAAAATTTCTTCATCAACATGTGTGATATTAGAATGCCCTTTGTCAAGTATATATGGAGGAAGACTGTTTTTGAAAGGATGGGGGAACTGTTGTATACACCAAGTTTTAAGCTGCACTTACAACCATGTCTAAAAATTACTCTAAACAGGCTCTTTTTGAGTAATTTAAAGCTTCATATTTTACATTTGAGATTATACAATATACAAGAATAGGAGAACTCCAAATTCAATCTTCAATGTAACAAGTTTTCCACCTCTTCCTGGTTTGTGTTTATTTCTCTTTTTAAAGTTATTTTTAAAAATCTAAATCTGGATAAAAAGTCATTCTTTGAGAGATTTTTTTTTGGATGCTTTCCAACTAATATCCTGTAGTCAATGAAGGTCAGACATTGAAGGAGACTGGAGAAGGAACACCCTTTGAAACTACAAAGCAGAAACCTCTGGAAGCCTTGGAGCCAGGCTGCAGTGAATCACCTGTAATCTCCCCTGGACAGGGCTACTCTGTTACTGTAAACATGCTGGACAGCTTGATCACACTGCACGGCTATCAGCTGACACAGGTCACCACTGTGAGGACATGTCCTGTTGATAAGATGTGCTGTGCTGTCTTTGAAGGACGTCTATTTGCTACAAACACTCGCTTTCCCCACCAATGCAAGAGGAACAAGCCTTTGAAATGGCACCATTTTTTAAATGCATGGAAGGAAAATGTTGAAATTCTTAAAAAGCAAATTTTTAAATTCTGACTCACTAATTTAAGAGTGAGTAGAGTGCAGTCAGAGTTGACAACAAGAGAAATCCGAGCCAATTTTATTAGGACAACAAGGAACTGTGTAGCAGGAGTGAAGAATGACTTGATTAAGTGTGCTCCACTCTTGTTCTCAAGTGTGTTCACAGCCTCTTTTTTATGTTATCTACACACCTTCTGAATTTTCTTTTGCTATTTAAAAAAAACTTTTCCATAAAAATACAGTAAAAAGGTCAGTCAGTGTTGCAAGAATCCAGGATTCACATTACTGGAGCTTCATTACTGGTGCCTAATGGATACAAGAGTGAGTCCATGAATGTACAGTCCCTGAGAGTGTAATAGATTAAAAAACAAGTCTACATTTTTGAGACCTTCAGACCTAACGTATAAAATGTATCACACAGATGAATAATAGAAAACCATCCTTGAGAACATCACTGTAACAACTAAAGAACCTGGATAAGGAATTTGGCCACCACAGAATGCCAAGTACTTAAAACTGTCAACTATAAACAAAATTAAAAAGCAGGGAACAAATGTGGGAAATATTTGTAACATGGCAGTTAAAACACTACAAAATCAACCTTCTTAATCAATAATATTAATACACCACTAGAAAACTGTATGAAAACTATACTAGCATATAGTTGCTAAAAAGATGAAATATGTTCACCTGCACCAACGTTCTAGAAATGCAAATACATCAAAATTTTGAAGCACCACATTTTTAGAGAAATAATGATAATCATTATTGTTAAGGGTGAAATGGTGACTGGAAATACAAACATCATTTTTAGAAGGTAACTGGGTCAATATACAGAGACTCAGAGCTCATTCCTTTTGACCTAGGTATCGTATCCATCTGCTATAAACTGCAGCTAAAGAAAACTTAAAGTGCATAAGCACACATGACGGCAAAGATGTGGACAAGCATTCAGGATGAATTTTATCATGTACTTATGTATGTTGATGCTTTTGTGCAATGACCTGGGAAAATCTGAGTATATAATTTAATTGTGGTCATTAAGCACAATATATGACCTTTAGAGACAGTTTATGAAGAATATTTAGCTATATGGTATACTTATGATCTATTCATAAATAGCTCCACATATGGAAAAGTTATATGTGATATAACCCAATATATTACTACTTTCATAATATACAAGGAGGCTGGAGCGATGGCTCCGAGGTTAGGAGCACAGGCTGTTCTTCGAGAGGACATGTGTTTGATTCCTAGCACCTACATGATGGTTCACAACTGTTTGTAACTCCAGTTCCAAGGGACTGGACACCCTCTTCTGGCCTCTGTGGGTACTGTGTACATGTGGTGCACAGACAAATATGCAGGCAAAACTTACACACATAAAAAATAAATGGAACCTCAAGGAAATGCAGGAGAATGCGTACAATGGAGTTATTTATCATTGGGATAATCGGTCTGTACTTGTTGCTGTGACAGGCATCAAGCACTCTAGACAAGGGTGCTGCCACTAAACTATATGCCCAGCGCTAATTCTGTACTTCCAAAATTTTTAATAAAAACTGTACTATTAATGTTAAGAAGCATTTTAAGAAATAGGAGATCTAAGAGACAAGAGTGAAAGTCCTGATAGTTTATTTTTTAAAAAGATTTAGTATTTTTTTTTTAATTAGGTCTTTGAGGATTTTGCACAATGTGTTTTAATCATATTCACCCACTTCCCCCAACTCCTCTCAGGCCCACACCCCATTCCCTATGAGCATAGTTCTTAAATGCTGTCCTCACTTAAGCCTCTTACCTGTGGTATGCAGTCAGTATATGCAAACATTGATTTAAAGCGGTCATCCATGCTTATATGGTAAAGCACACACATTGCTATTTGTTTGTAGTTTTCATTGCCTGGGATTAAAAAAAAATCATAGTTACAATGATAGAAGCCATATATGTATACATACCATACTCAAGTTAGTGAAGTTATATATTCAAAACCTTTAAACTGCTAAATCAAATATTCATGTAACTTGATCAGGAAAACATTTTGAGATCCTTATTTCAAATCTGAATTCTGAATCACACTTATATTAATTGTGAGTATCAAGACAGATGTCCATTTTACATGATATATTTTTGGGGAAACTAATTTAGTTTCTAGAAATTTATTGTTCCCAGTAGCCTAGTATAAAGTAGATTATGTCATTGGTTTCCCCATCCTTACAAATAAATACAAATACAAGATTAAAACAGTTGATTTGCAGTCATTATGTATAAGATATCATAAACAAGTATATTTGAGTTGGAGGTAATGAAATCTGTAGAATAGCATCAGTAACATAAAATATAAAGTTTTATCAGAAACTGCTAAAAGCCACAAATTCTTTACAGTCTGGGAATGTCCCAGAGTTCTGAGGTGATAACATTCTGGGCTAGGGATTTCATTCAGTGTAGAAGGCTTGCCTAGCATATATAAGTGACTCAGTTTGATTTCAAGGTTAGTATGTATAACAAGGTAATTAATAACAACAGTGACTAATAATAATCACATATTAAACATTTACCATGCAAAAGGGCCATATTTTAGACAGACAGCACAGCACTGAATCTTCAGAATAGTCTTCAATAGATCTTATTATCCTTCACATGAGGAAACTCAAGCTTAGAGAAAGTAGGTACTTATCACATAGCATTGGAAAAGTTGGGCAGAGATTTAAACACAGGTCTGTCTGCTCTCAAAATCTCATTCCAGTTATAATAGTCTTAAACATTTTTATATCATACTGAGGAACATTTTGCCACATAAGGTATTAATATCAGGTGCCAAGAACTTTAAACATTATTACATGATAAAATATAGTTATCTTTCAAGTAGAATTATTTTAAATTGAGAAAACATATCTTGTAGAATCGATTTTAGCAATTATGACAAGGGTCATGTATAATCCCAGCTATTCCAGGAAGGCATGGCAGGAAGATCACAGATTCAATACCTGGCCTACATAGTGAGCTCAAGGCCAGCCTGGTAATTTAATAAGACCCTGTCCCAACATAAACAAACAAAAAACAGGACTGAAGTGTAGCTCCTTGGTAGGGTGCTTGCTTACCCTGTGTGCAAGCCCTAGTCCAACTTCCAGTTCTGCCAAAATAAATTATTTATACCAGCAATGAAAATAATTCCTCTGGATTAAAAAACAGATTAATATGATTATATGCTTTACATATGAAGACAAGTAAATATTTTTACCTTAAAACTATGAATTAACAATTCAACTGCTTAGAACAGAATATATGTGGGAAAGGTATTTTGTATTAAAATATTAAATTTTTCTTTATAAAATTATAACAAGTTTAAATCTGACTGTAGAAGAGAGTATGATTTGTATTGTTGTTTTCAGATAGGGTTTCTCTATTTGGCCATGGATGCCCAGGCTGGCCTAGAACTAACAGAGATCCACCTGCCTCTGCCTCCCAGTACTGGGATTAAAAGCATGTACCACTATACCCAGCCAGTTTGGATTATTTTAAGGTAAATTTCAGATCTCTTATTTGAAAACGAGAAAAGCTGAAGAAGACCTTGAAAAATGAGTAGTATGAACAAAGACCATCACCTTAAATGTAAAGTTAAGAAACAGTAATGGAGGAGAAAGTAATATTTAAAATCTTAAGATGGAGGCCAGTAATCCAATGGCTGTACAAAACATAGTATTTATAACTATTATTTGAGGGCATGAATTTTATTTGGAGAAAAATATGGTATAAAATTTGTGACACTCTTCCAAATAATATGAAAGCAGACATTCCCGATGTCAACAATTTGATATCAAAGCAATCTATAATTCATAGATTTCAATAATCATATTTTATATTTTGACTTTTAATTATGCTTACCTGCCACAGAAAATCATGTTTACATAGGTTTTTATGACATATATGTGCAAAGGAAAAACGTTTTCTCAGAAGGCAGTATCTCTTAGGTTTGGCCAGACCATCCTTCCCCGTTTTCAGCTCCCACCCTAAGAGACTGAGCTACTACATCTTCTAAATTCGAGCCCAGGAGAAGTCTCCCACTCCAAAGGCCACCATCTCTTCTCTTCCAGTTATTTTCTGCAGGAAACATGGGCCGGGTGGTGTGATTTTCTCATGAGGATTCCTGAGCTGTAAACTCCACCTAACCCACTACAGCCCTTCTATACACATGGCGGGTCTTCCAAAGGGGCACTCCTTTAAGAGCTACTTAAAGCAATTCTCCCTAATGGCATCCAAGCAAAAACAGGCTGCCAACCATTGGAACACTGGTGTGGCACTCAGGGCTCTGCAAATTTTGAGCAGAGTGGTGCACAGATGGAATATTTTGAGAAGTTGGTCTTAATAACTGGATGTGAATTAGTCAAATCTGTTCAAGTAATAAGGGTAGGTTTGAAAAAATAGCCCAGTTATTATGATTCCTTTGGTATTTATAGCTATAAACATGAATCATGATGAGCTCACTGGCTATTAAGTGTAGAGGGTATAAGCACTTTGATAGGATTTCCTCAGGAATTCACTGTTAACTAGCTGGATCATTATTAGAATGTGTTATTGAATTATCTTAGCATTTGAGCAGCCATTCTCCCCAAATTGGTCACTCCCAGCTGAAGAGTGTTAATACCTTAACAAACTGGTCGTTAACTCTAGTAACTGATTTTGTGGGGATTGTTGTACTTACAAAGTACATGCAAGAGTTTATAAGAAGTACTGCCACCCCATACCCCCCGATTCTTTTTAAAGAAATTTACAGCTGTAGTTCAGCTGGAGCAGCTGAAGTGGGAAGAAAATCAGTTTTCTGGGCCACTCTTACAATCGATTTTTCTGCCAACTAAAGGGCAAAACACATGCCGGTCAGTTTTGAGTTTTAAATGTCTCCATTTGTTCATCTCTGAAGTGATCAGTAGAAACCCCACTCAGTCACTAATTTTGGAGATTTCCCATTCACAGATCACTCAAGCAGAAAGGTGAGTTTTGAACATTAGAATACCAACCTAAATTTCTGCTCTTATTACAGACCCTGTTCGACACCGCAGAACAGAGTGAGAACACACATTATGAAGCCACATTCTTAGCCAGACTCTCATTCCCTTCTATACCCCATGTCAACTTTGATCAAAGTAGAACACTTTGAAAAGAAAGGAAAAATAGGAACAGAAGCACTCCTATATTTAGAATAGCGCAGCATTAGGTGATATTTTACCCTGAAAACACTCTTATGAATACAGCATGCTGCAAATGTCAAGTCCAAGATTAAGTAAAGCATCAGAGCTCTTAATGTCTATTTACAATATAGTATACAGAAAACGCCACAGGCTATCCCAACCTCTCAGAAATTATCTGCAGCAATTATCTTCTACAAAATACACTAAAATGCACTTAAGATTATTATTGAAAATTATTTTTCTGGTATTGGGGATTGAATCTAGGACCTCAGGTATGCTGGATAAGCATTTCACCAATGAGCCACACCTTCAGTCTTAGGACATCTTTATATTTCCATATAATTTTATGCTTAATTTATTATAGTAAATATACACAAATTACAATTAAATAGATTTGGTTTAAATTAGAATTTGGACAAACTAATTTTTAAGACTGCAATTCCACTGGATGGTCCTTTATTTTATAATAGACTTATTGATAGCAGATATATGAGCACTTGAACAGATACACAACAATTCTAAAGCAAGAATTAAGTGGGAAAACAAAGCATCTATATGGTTCAATGCTCAGTATGAGAGTTCAGCAAGAGTTCTGTGGTGAAACTGCTGTGTTCAGCTACTTATCACAATCAGAAGCAAAACTGAAAATCTACCATCAAGCTAAACATTAATTTAAGCTAATTATATATTAATGACTATTTCAAGTACTCTAATATTCAAAACTGATAAATTTTCATTCTTTTAAATATGTTCAACTAGTTATTTTCAACATGTCTTCAATTAGTTTATTACCTTGTTTATAGATTTTTATTATGCCCCGAGAATACTATAGCAACTTGATTGTAATAAACCTTACAATATGGCCAACTTTAGATAAAAATGATGAAGGCCAAAATAAGGCCCTTAACAAGGACTGCTTTCTAGCTCAGAGTGCACACTACCCACTTAATGTGCTTTAGCCAAATTTCACCATGTAGGATGGAGACACCCCAGGCAATATTCACACACACAGTATTGGAACCAGCTGGTGATAGAAGAATCTTAGGAAAAAAGGCTCCCTGATTTAATTGGGAAAACAGGGGAAGCATAAATTGTCCTGCCATTCTTAACTTCAAGCCTCTTGATATGGTTCTACTCCAGCCTGAAGGAGACATGTGCTTTTTGTTAAAGTGCTTGCCACATCTGACCCCTATTGGCTGCTCACTTGATCAGGTAAGAAAATGTAGGTTTATTTACAGGATAAATGAGGCCTATTAAAATTGAACAATGCAGTAGTCTATGAGGAGCTGCACTCTGAAACAGATGTGTGAAATTCCCTAACAGTTTGGTAATAATCAGGCAAAACCAAGTTACTCTTTTTTTTTTTTTAAATTGACTTTAATTTTCTTAAAAAAAAAACTATCATAAAAGCAAACTAGTCTCAAATAACTAGATTGGAAAACATTAATTTGACCATTTCCAGTTTTTAATAAACAAGTAAGTCTAAAAAGGCTACTCCCAAAGCACTGTTGCTCTTTCACAAAATAGACAAGTTTTATTCATTCATTTATGATGTTATTGGTAAATTAAAAATTAAACACACACACACACACACACACACACACACATGAATTTAACTTGGTGGGAGAATTTCAAAGATGGTTAGAACATGACTTTGACAGCTTTCTTTAAGGCAGTACGACAGATGGTTGTAAGAAATAACATTTGATGTCTATGTGGTCAGCGTTTACAGCCCAACAGTACCTTCTGTTGATCTCCAACAATAAGGGGAATAAGGTTTGTCTAAACTGGAAAAGTCAAGCATCTATCATTTAACTCCTGACCTGGATTGACTCCCTACACGCTGATGAACTCTTTCTACATGCAGTAAAGTGCTCTGAATCCCAGAACACTAAACACAATCCAGGAACAGCAAACCAGGCGGTGTCACCTCAAAGCCGGCTCTGCGTCTCCTCATTGAGGGAGACCCACTGACCTAGTTAGGAGCCCTGGAAATAGAGTCTGCCAAGGAAGGCTACATTCTGACACCACTCTTACTGAAACTGCAACAGGCTCAACATGAGCCTTGGAACCTAGGGATCCCAATGAAGTTAGTCATGCACAAACCAACCAGTAAACGACTGCCTAGGTACAGATTTTAAACTTTAAAAACCAAGGTTTGTGCAGACAGAAATTTGATTTAAGATTTAAATTATGAAGAAAAAGAGAGGGGCAAAATCAGTCACTTTTCTGGGTGCAATGGAATATCCTGTGATCCAACTTAACGAGCTCTGTGGCAGAAGATCAAGCCAAGCCTAGGGGGAAAGCAAGACCTTGTCCTGAGAGAGAGAGAGAGAGAGAGAGAGAGAGAGAGAGAGAGAGAGAGAGAGAGAGAGAGAGAGAGAGAGAGAGAGACTTATATCTGTGTGAGTGCCACAGCTGGAGCAGAGGTGGTGTGACCCTGATGTTTAAAGGAGAATATGTCTGAGTTAATTTTTTTGAGTTAACTTACTTATAGGTTCATAAACAAGTGAAAATGCTTAGTAGATACTAGTCTCAAATTATATGAAATATGAATCTTATTCTCCATTTTTAAGAGAAACATTCTAATTTTTGCTTATAAATGAGTTAAGGGTATCCTGGGGCATTAGTTAAGCACTGTAACTTGTAAATGTTTCTTTCTGATTTTTAGCTATGTGTATCTGTGTCTATGTGGGGTAATATGAACAAGAGGGCAGGTGCCCAGGGCCAGAGGCACAGATACCGTGGAGCTGGTGTTACGGGCGTGTGGGAGCTGCCTGATGTGGGTACTAGGAATGGAACTTGGGTTCTTCTCAAGTGTGTGCTCTTAACCACTGAGCCATCTCTCCAGCCCCACTTTTGAACACTTTTAAAGAACATGTGCTAGCCAGGCAGTGGTGACACATGCCTTAGTCCTACACTGGGGAGGCAGAGGCATGTAAGTTCTGTAAGTTTGAGGCCAGCCTGGTCTGCAGAGCAAGTTCCAGGACAACCAAGAGGGGGAGAGGGCGGGGGCACAAGCCTGGAATAAACCTCTTATTTTATGTATTTGAACAGTGCTACCTGTGGGGAGGGGGCCATGCTTTTATTTTTCTCCCACTGTGTTATGGACCAATATTTTAGTAAAGTATAATAAAAAAGAAAAATTTAGCCGGGTGGTGGTGGCGCACGCCTTTAATCCCAGCACTCGGGAGGCAGAGGCAGGCGGATCTCTGTGAGTTCGAGGCCAGCCTGGGCTACCAAGTGAGTTCCAGGAAAAGGCGCAAAGCTACACAGAGAAACCCTGTCTCGAAAAACCAAAAAAAAAAAAAAAAAAAAAAAAAAAAGAAAAATTTAAAAAGATAACACAAAATAAATGTAAAATATTGTTACTACATTCAGGACATGATATTTTACTGAATCAAACTGCTGTATATGTACTTTTAATTCCTGGGCTTACTCATTAAAGCCCAGTTATTGATTAAATCAAGCATTGTCCAGTGGCCCACACTTGGAATAGAACTCCTGTCCTTGGTTACACAATCATTAATGGCAGTTATGTGAGTGAGACGAAGGTACTGTCCTAATGCCGAGGAGGGCAGAGACGGGATGAAAATGGGTTCGGTTCCACCGTACCTCACCGTGTTACCATCACCCTCCCTTCTCTGTCCTCGTCTTTATCACAATGAACATTTGTGGGCCTTTCCAGTTACAGAATTAATATATAGCAATTCGCACATCGGATACTCTGAGCAATCTTTGAGGATAGGTCTTACTTTGTTTCCCGTTTTCTAAAGAAGACAAAAAGCTGAGTGAAGATCACCTGACTTACCCAATGTCACTCAGTCACTAAAGGGCAAAGGGGAGGGAAAGCATATCTCTTGATGTGTGATTCTTTCATCCATTTACCTATCTAACCCATACCAAATACTGACAACATCCTATAATGTGCCTGGCCTTCTTCTAGGCCCTGGGGACACAGAAGTGAGGAACAGTGGTAAAACTTTATTTTCATGAAGCTGACAATATTTGAGCCCTGAAGGGTAGTGGTGGTGGTAATCAGAGTTGATTGTGCAGCAAGAAAAAAACAAGATAATTATATAGAACATATGACAAGAAGTAGAGAGAAAAATAAAGCAAGAGCAAAGTGACATCAGGATTCAAGGTTTAAAAATGTCATTAAAATTAACCAGACACTGAAGCATTCAGAAGACAAAACAACAGGCTACACAAAAATAGTAGGAATTCACACTTCCGGCAAAAGGAACAAGAACCAGTCAAAGAGGAGTGCTTCCTGTTGGGTTCAAGGAACAACCGAGGAAGCCAATGTGGCGTCAGCCGAAGGGAGGGAGAAAACACCAGGGCACGCAACAGAAGAAGTGAGGATGCAGTGCATGACACAAGCATCCTTGACGACAGTTAATGGCTCTGACTCCGAGATGTGTAAAGTTACCGGAGGTTTGCATTCTTTTTTTAGATTTTTATGTGTGTGAGTGTTCTGCCTGCTTTTATGTATGTGCACCATGTGTGTCTGGTACTTCTGGAGGTCAGAAAAGTGTGTTGGATTACCTGGTACTGGAGTCACAAACAGCTGTAAACCGCTATGAGGGTGCAGAGAACCAAACCTCAGTCCTTTGCAAGAACAACAGGTCTTATGAACTGTGCCCCTCTCCAGCCCCCAGTGGAGGGTTTTGGGTAAAGAGGAATTTAACCTGGTCAACTGGATTGCTCTGCATGCTGTGTTAACAGCCTGTAGGACAAGAGGGGGAAATCAATGACCAGTGAGAATGCTACTGCTATGTTAAATCAGGAGAGAGGCTTGTAGCTGGGACCAAGGTCGTAGTGGTTCTATGTTGTAAAGAGAGCAGACAATTTGGATGTAGGGTGGGAGAAAATAAAGGAGTCAAGGACAAATGTCCCGGTTTGGGCATATTTAACTAGGAAGATGGAGTAACATTTGCTGAAATGAAAAAAGACTGAAAGTACTGAGTTTGCTGAAATGAAAAAAGATTGGAAATACTGAGTTTTATTCACAGGTTGGGTAGAGAATAGGAGCTCAATTCTGAACTCAGTAAGCCTTCAGTGCTAACAAAGCTTATAAATTTTGACATCCACAGTAGGGGCATCAGAGAGCGGTCTGGTACCACGTATTATTTTACTTAGATTCAGGGTCATCCTTACAGGCAGAGTATTTAGATGGAATGGACAAGTTACCAGAGGAATAGTACAGCTAGAAGATAAAGTCCCAGGTAAGAACTGAGCTGCATTCTGATGTGTGCAGACTGGCAGATGAGGTGGAAGATGGAGGCTGAACGTGGCTGGGAACTTAGAGAGCAGGAAAAGTCTGAAAGTGGCAGATCCTGGAAAACAATGACAACAGTTCAAGGAGGAGGCCACTGCAGAAATGCTGTCCAATAGTTGAGGAGTGTGATGATGGGTGTGGGAGGGAGAGTGGGGGAGGAGTGAAAGGGGGAGGGGCAGGAGAAGTGAGGTACAATGTCCTTATCTTCATTCTCACTCATTGCCTTCTGTTTTCCTGCAAACGTGCAAACAGTTCAAAATAAAACCAGCTTCTACAGCTGCCCTCCGCAGCTGCATTGGCCCTTCTCCAATCTTATGGAGGCACCAGCCCTCTTCTCTAGGCCAGTGTGCCCCTGCTCGGTTGTCCGGTCCCTTCTCCAGGTACTGCTCAGGACAGATCACTGATGACAGAGTGGAGGAGGAGAACTGTCATCTAGCAGTCTGTTAGTCATCCAGAATTCACTGCATGATGGGACCCAGTGCTTGGGACCTCCTGTCTCCTTCCTCATGATGCCATGCCTCTTTCAATTTCATACACACTTATGTGTAAACTAGAAAAACACTTATGGACAAGGAACAAGGCAGGTGATCAAACAGGTTTCTAAATGTAAAATGTCTGGGGCAAATGAGAGGGTTTGTGACCTTATCTATACAAATATAAAATTATTAGTAAGAACATGGATGGGGATATAAAAGAATGAATAAATAAATAAATGTAAAAACAAAGCCCTTAAAATCTAAGAAAACCCACATACACAAAAACCAAGAAAATATATTCTTACAAAAATAAAAAATGTGTTCTTAGTTCAGATTTGAACTGCTAATTTGAAACTAGTGTATTACTACTAAGGATCAGGTGTGTGAAATGGGAGGTAACAGCTTTAAAGCAATGCTCTGATGCATTAGTTTTCAAAGTGTGGTCATAACACTCAGTAAGGGGGCCCCCAAATCACATCATTTTAACAAAACCTCTAATGCGGTACTTTCCTACTTCATTAAAATTATTTTCCAGTTTTTATATTCTCATTTTCTTATAGTTTTAAAGCTGATTTATATAATATATGATACCAGAGAAGACTTTTGAGGGAGATATTAGAGTCAGCTATGTGTAGTGAGGCTGACTGAATCTAAAGAGATGTGCAAAATGCAAATCAGGGCCACTCTTCTCACTGGTTGGTGTGTGTGTGAAAATAAAATTATGTCAACAGGTGGCAGTTTTATTTCTTTTTACAACTGCAAAGATTCACATGTTTAAGATGAGACTTGTATATTTGTATAAATTTTTTTTTACTTGATTTAACTTCCTTTGAAAATGAAGCTAACATTTTAGAAGCTGATGTTAGGAGTCAAAACAATGCTCAATTTAAAATGTATGCCAAAGCACCCCAAAAAAGTCACAACTTCAGAAAACAGTATACTGGTAACTCTGTCAAGGTCTAGTTATTGCTGTTATCATGAAATGTTCACTTCTTAAAACACAGTTGATGCTGTATCAGGAGGGGCCCCTGCTTTCTCCCAAGAACCAGTGTCATGATCAACTAGCCTCTTCAAATGATGTAATTTTAGTGAAGAATCTGGGCTTGATTCTGTGCTAATGTTTGTTTCTGACACAGCAGCCTTTAATTTATAAAACGTCTATGCAAAAGTCACAGAGAATCTCAACAAACATTTTCCCAGTACATTGGTAGAACCTTAAACATATTTTTAAAAACGATATCATACATTCCCTAGAGCACTGATGAATGGAATAGACTGTGACAAGGCATTTCCATGTCATCCCCGAAACTTGAATACTCTGACATAAGGAAGCACTCTTGAGACACATCAATGATAACTGTCTTAAGGAGTTTTGACAGATTCTTACATGAGCCAAAAAAAAAAAAAAGAAAAAGAAAAAGAAAAAAGAAAAACAAAACTTTAAATACTTTTAGAAAGTTAATACTATTGAAAGCTTGAAAACATAAAAGTAAAGGTAAGCTTTCCAAGTCTAGTTCAGGGCTAGAGAGATGGCTCAGTGGTTAAGAGCACTGGCTGGTCTTCCAGAGGACCTGGGTTCAATTCCCAGCACCCACATGGCAGCTCACAACTGTCTGTTCCAGTTCCAGGGGATCTGACACTCATAGCAAAACACCAATGCACATAAAATTTAAAAAATAAACTAATAAATGATAGAAAAAACCCCAAGTCTAACTCAGTTCACATGCACTCACACTCCCTGACAGAGCAGCATGTGATCCACCTCCTGGACAGTCAGGGAAGCAGAGCCAGCACTCTGGAGACAGTGCAGAGGACAGGAGACCGGCTGCTAACTGACGTGGCTGATCAGAAATAAGCAAAGGGACCTTACACCAGGGAAGTGACAGAAGAAAAAGAACTCAGTAAATCTGATAGCAGTCAAGAAAAGGAAGACAAAGGAATATTTATACACAAGGTTTTCTATAGAACCAAACAAAATTTTGTGACCATTTAAGAAATAATGCCTTCTTCTCTCCATGATTAGGAATAGGACAAAACTATTCAAACAAACCAATTTCAGTAAAGACAGAAAAAAAATTTAATGATTTTTAACATTCCTTATCAATTCCTTTGTATGTCGATGGTATTAAAAAGGAAAAGCAAAAAAAAAGAAAGAAAATAAAGAAAGAAAAAGTTAACTTTAAAATTCCTACACAAAATACTTTGTGATAAAATAATATTAAATAACTTTTTATTCTATTTAATTTTTTACTCCCTCAGAGACACACATGCTAAAAGAGCTAAAGTCGAACACAATTTCTCCTTTGCCTTTATAATTATTCACACTATATAACATTCTTAGGTGTTTGCGCTCTTTCAGTTCATTTCTCATCTACACTGACAAGTGTGCAGCCTTTAAGGTCAATCTCAGAACAGCAGGGGTCAAAGTGCACTAGTCACACTCGGAAGAAACAGGCATGAGCAGGCTCTCAGATCCATCAGGCATCGCACTTTAGTTACATCATCTGCTGCTAACACCATGAAGAAGTTTAAACTATGGAGCCCTCAAATAATAACAAGGAAAATGTACTTAACATTTGTAATACTTCTACTGGAACAGCATAAAAATCACTTCTGGAAACTTCCACTATAAGAATGGCCCTGTGAAAGTGTCAAAAACAAGGTTTTTCCATTTTTCTTTCAATTTCTATTTCATGGAAATCACTCTTAGGACATGCCAAAACATAACCTAAAATAACTTAGTTTATAAAAAGCTCAACACATTAAAATCATTTGAAACTCAAGAGAAACTCAGGAAAAACTCAGAAACAGTGATATTTCTGAAGTCTGGAGGAAAAGAAGTCTAACTGCTCCCTCTAGTTAAACATGCTTTGGGACTGAATATTAAATCAATCAGAGGACATAAAGTCAATGAGTATAAAATAATTATTATGTAAAAAAGTAAGAAAAATATACACTTAAGAAAAATATACTCTGCACATAGAAAAGTAAATATTGCATTTGTAAACATGTTAAATTACATACACTAAATGAAATATATATCATATATACATGCAGATATATACAAATGCTTATATACATTATCACATTCATTTGAGTACTAGGTTGCAACAATGTTCAGTACATTTTACTCTGAGTCTAAAGTACCTTTTCAAATCCACAGCCTTTGTAATGCTTTCTTTCTTTTTCTTTCTTCTTTCTTTCTTTCTTTTTTTTTTTTAGTTTAGTTTATTGAGATAGTGTTTCTCTGTGTATCCTTGGCTGTCGTGGAACTCACTCTGTAGACCAGGCTGGCCTCTAACTCACAGAGCTCTGCCTGCCTCTGCCTCCTGAGTGCTGGGATTAAAGGCATGTACCACCACTGCCCAGCTAACACTTTACTATACTTTTTTTTGTTTTCTCTGTGTAGCTTTGGTGCCTTTCCTTGAACTCACTCTGTAGCCCAGGCTGGCCTCAATCTCACAGAGATCCGCCTGCCTCTGAGTGCTGGGATTAAAGGCATGTGCCACCACTGCCCAGCTCTTACTATACTTTTTACATAAGCTTCATAGCCAAACATCAAACATGTTAAATATATCACTAAAGACTCCACTGAGAAGGTTACCTTATTGTGTTAGGAACTGAAGATTCAATTTTCTACACACAAAACCAATATGCTAATGAATGTAATATCAGAAAATCAAGTATACATGAAATGCAATCTCTCTGAACAAAACAGAGGAAGGACGATAAGGGAATAAAGTTTGTTCATTCAAATTGTTACCAAGTTCTATGCAGAAAGCCTCAGAACATTATTATCAGGATGCAAACCCTTGAGAAATTAATTGGGAATTCATTTAAAAAATATACAATTCAAATAAACTCAGTTGTCAGTTTCCAAAATCTCAGGAGATTAGAAATACCACATCATTATATTGAGGGGGAAATTGCTGATATCTACATGATCCTGGTACAAAAGAAATGAGACATGATGGCCAAGAAGAGGTGTAAGAAAACTCTATTAAATGAAAATACACAACATCTTGAAGACATTCAGAAAGTGAAAATTCTTGAGCATACTAATAATATTTATAGTCTTGTACTATAAATTATCTTCAGAATTGTAAACTTGAATAAAAGACAATGATAGCTATGCATACACAGCATAGTCAGCACTAAGAAACTGCTTTTGCTAAAACATACTAACTCCTAACTCAGCCCACAGGGTAACTAAAAGCTAGGTAAAAAGCCTGGCATTTAGTCACTGTCCTAAAGACAAAGTTACCTGGGACTATAGGAACAAGAGGGATCAGTCAGTAAGCACCTTTATGATAGGATAAGAACCCCAAAGCACCCCTGAATAACTGGAAGCCAACAGACTACCATTCAAATGAGAAGTTCTTTATGATAGTGCAAAATTACACCTCCACCAGCCAGAGCAGAAGAAATCACCCTGTGGGAACCATGCTACTCCCATGAGGACTTTCTCAATCATTTCACAGGACCAGAAATGAGACAGTGATCAACACGACCACACCTTGCCCAAGACTGCTTATTTATGTCTATGTCTTCCCTTCCCTAATCCTTTCTCTCTTTCCAAACATGTAATTGGCGTCACTGAATTCCTTTATCTTGGTCTTCCCGACATGCTGCAGTGATTACATCTCCACTCATTGATTGTACCACTTATCCTCAGATCAGTCAGGTCAATTTTGAAGAGCCAGGGCTCTTGCCCTAAAACTCCAGGAATATCTCTTGATAACAGTCACCCCAGTTCATGCTTTTAATCACATCATTACCACTTTAACAGTACACAAAAAATATTTTAGAAAATACAGCTGTAATTGATTTTAAGAGACTTGTTACAAATTGAAAGGCTATATCCCCTCAAAAACTACACATTGAAACCTCTTGGGAGGTGAAAATATAATTAGGTGAGAGTGCTATCTAGGATGAAAGAGAACAAGAATGTAGAGCAAAATGTGGGTAAAGACTCCAATAGCAGTCTTCCCACCCATACACCAGTCAGGCACACATTCATGAGAACTGACCTCTCCAGAGTGAAGGACACCAGGTGAGAGACCCCAGCACCAGAGTAATCACAAAGATACACTGAAGAAAGCATGAAGGAAAGCTTCCTGTGGCTCAGTTTCCCCAGACACAAGCAACACAGCATCCAAGGAAATACCTTCCACTTGCGGAAGAAAGGGAATTCCCTCTAGGCCCTAAAACAAGAACCTACACCATGTGAACCCACAGTGAAACGCAGCACTGAACAGACTTCCATGGCTGCTGCCCCCAGCCCAGTGGCCTTAAATAGATCGCCTGGACTATTTATGCCTTGGCAGTCGGCAGATTGCTTCCACTGTCCTTTCCTTGGTTTTGTGCAGTAGAACAGAGAAAGGTTCTACTGTCTGGAGGGCAGAGGAGAAAAGGAAACTCAGATCAGTGTCAAGTGAGTGAAATCCAGCATCCCTGGAGCCACATAGTCCTTGGTCCCAGGCTAATGTCTACAGATAGAGCCTCTAGACTCACCTGTTGGCATTTTGAGGCCCAAGACTGCAATGAGACAGAATTGTATTCTAGTTATCATCATCTGTAGCTGGCTACAGAAGTCTCAGGTTGGGTCTTGATCACACAATGACCCCAATAGGCCCAGGGTTCCATGTGTAAGCTAGCAATATGGCGTGGGTGATCAGGAGACTGCCAGCTTCATACCGTCTCTAAACCTAGGCATCATAACAGAAAGAATTAAGGTCTACTTGGGAGGAGAAGAAGAAGCAAGTAGATACCACTCTTACTTCTGAGTTTAGAACTGATCCTTCCATGTTAAGTATCAAGTAAAATTCTGCTGAGCCTGAACACAGGAAATGAAGAAAAATGAACCTTTGTGTCTGCCTTGGCTCCAATAGAGGCTGAAGTGGTAAATTATCCTTCTAAGGCACTCATGCACTCCATCTTTACAACTTATCAAGCTGGCACTTAAGACAAACTCGGCTTTGGGTTTGGTTTCTACAGCAGAAACACCAGGGAGGGCACACTGCAAACTTGTCCTTCGGGCGCCATCTCGTGGTGACACAGCAATAGTGACCACAAGCTCCGAGAAAATAAGCACTCTGATTTAAAGTCCTGGAAGGAATGAACAGACGACTGAGAATCGTATCTAATCGTTAAAAGCATAGGCGTTCATGCTATTCCAACAAACATCAGTAAATTTCAGAGACATATTTTCTCACCACATGCATATAATAATGTGCCAGAAATTGAGTGATTGATGTTTATGAACTCACAGAAAACTTAAAATTGCTATTCTCTGAGAACTCAAATTCAAGTAAACATACAGAAAGAAATCAGTAAGAACTTGTCAGGCAAATGAGCAGATGGAATAAAGTAACAAAAACCAAGCAAATCCTTGAGCTGGAAAGCATGCTAAATGACATGAAAAATGTTACAGAAGGCATCAATAGCAAACCAGATAAAGTCCAAAGCTAGGCTGCATGAAAACAGTCACAGGAGTGAACAAAGGGTGAGAGGAACTTGAGACAGCTCAAAAGAGCAACTGGTGGGCTTACCAGACTAAAATGGACCTTAAAAGCCAAAGCTGTAGACAGTTCATTCAAAGACAGTAACAGAAAACCCCTAAACCTAGACAAACTCAAATAGCTAACTACAGAAAGGTCAAACTCACATCAACTAAATATAACATAAAATGTAAGCAAGTTTACAGACGCCAGATAAAAGAAACAAACAATACTCAAAGGTATCCCATGTTATCTGACAGCAGGCTTACAGCAGGGCTCACACAGACAAAGCAGGAGAGAACAGCACGAGATTTCTATGGTACTGGAGGAAAGAAAACCTAATAAAATAATAACTATGTTAGCATGCCAAGAGAGAGGAAATATTAAAACAAGATAAAATAGGATATCAAAACATTCAAAATGCAGGGAGGGCTGGAATACAAGTATATTGTTTTATTTGAAAATAAGACAGGAATTACAAAGGAAAAAAAAAAACAAATAAAAAAAAATCCCAAAACAAGTTATATAATAGCTATAGGAAATCCTGACATGAATAATGACATTAAATTTAAACCAATTAAATTCTCCAAGTAAAACACAGAGCAATAATGGAATTTATTTTTTATGTGTATGAGTGTCTTATTTGCATGTGTGTATATGCGCCTACATATGTGCCTGGTACCTACAGAGGTCAGAAAAGAGCATTAGATCCCCTGGGACTGGAGTTTCAGATGGTTGTGAGCCACTATGTGGGTGCCGGGAATTGAACTGGGTTCTTTGTAAGAGCAAGAAATGCTCTAAACTGCTGGGCCAACTCTCCAACACGACAATTGAGTTTTTTAAAAAGGTCCAATAAGGCTTGCAAGATGGCTCAGCAGGTAAAGACGCTGTCACTGAGCCTGACAGCCTGAGTTCAATCCTTGGGTCTACTTGGTGGAAGGAGAGAACCAACACCTGCAAGTTGTCTTCTGATCACCATATGCACAATGTGGAATGCACATGTGCATCCTACCACACATGCACATGTATGTATACATATATATGCTAAAATACATGCAATAAAAATGGAAAGGTTCAAGTACATGATGATTACTTCCAAGGATACACATATACTAAAAGCTGGGGGAAGAATGGATATATCACACAAATGGATTCTAAAAAGGAGTTAGCACCTATATTTATATCAGAAGAGGTAATTTTAATCAAAAGCAGTAAAACGAAACATGGAAAGTCATTCTATAATGATAAGGGAATCAACTGTACACAGAGGAAACCAATCAGAAACACACGTGCATCCAACACTAAAAGGACTAAACACGTGAAGCAGTCATACAGCAGCTTACCACTCACACAGACAAAAAGGCCAACACAGAGTCACAAGAGTTAACCTCTGCCTGACAGTCAATGGGCCTAAAAGACATCTATAGGACATTTCATCCAAGAGCTGTAGAATAGATGTATTTTTCAGTGACACCTGGAACACTCCAGAACTGTTCATATGGTAGGCCACAAAACAAACCATAAAAATTAAAGTAATTAAGATCATATCAGTATCTTATTTAATCACAATGTAATAAAGCTAGAAATCAATAACAATAGAAACCATACAAACACATAGAAATTTAACATAAACATACAAACAACTAATGAGTCAAGGAAGAAATTAAGAGGGGAAATTTAAAATGATTTTCAACACACAAATGCAGCAGAACATGGAAGAAGCCCTGAGTATGTGAAGAAGTCCTGAGTGGATGTGTGTTGTTGATATGAGCCAGCCATGTCAAGGAGGACCAAAGCCTTAGACACATGAGAAATTGGCAAAACTTTCTCCCCAGGTGAGTGAGACTCGGAAGAAGGCCAAAGTCTTCATCTGGTCCAAGTGTGAATGTTGACAGTGTGTTCAGACAGTGTCCACCGAGGCTCCCAGTCTTTTCTCCCAGCCCGCCCAGAGACTGTACGGACTTCCTGATCCCAGCTTGTCTGAGTGTGTGACTGTCTCTTTCCATCCCCTTGCTGCCCGCCTTGTAAGATGCAGCCACACACCAAAACCCAAGGTGTATGGTAAAGCAGTTGCAAGAGGGAATTTTACAGCAATCAGCATTTCTATCAAAAATATCAGAAAATCTCAAACAACTTATCATTGCATCTCAGGAAACTAAACAAACAAACAAGAACAAATCAAACCAATATTAAAAGAGACCACTGCAGCAGAAATAAATGAAATAAGAGTTTAAAAAATATAAAGAATCAACGCAATTAGAAATTGGCTTCATGAAAAGAAAAAATTTCCACACTATAGCTAGATGAGAAAAAAATGGAGAAAAGATTTAAATAGAATTAAAGGCAGAAGAGGAGCTACTGTAACTACAGCACAGGAATACAAAGAATTGTTATATTTTTATGAACTGTATGTCAACAAATTTGATAATGCAAAAGAAATGGAAAAAATCCTGGAAATGTATGCCTTATCAAAATTAAATCATAAAGACAGACTATCTGAACAGACTAGTGATAATTAGAATCAATCAGTAATAAAGAATGTTCTGCCATTAAAAAAGCCCAGGACCATATGGCTTCACTGCTGAACACTACAAAACATTTAGAGAACTAATACCAATTCCTTTCAAACTATTTAAAAAAGAAACTAAAAAGGAAATCCAGTGTTACCCTGAGTCAAAAACTTGATAAATGCCCAACACTAAAAACAACCCCCACCAAGGCGCCACCAGCTGAGGGAGCTGACCCTCCCCTTTACCAGCTGCAACACTGGAGGAAAGTGGGCCCTGCACCTCATCTGGGCAGCACAACATAGATGAAGCTGCTGATGGGGGGCGGGGTGGAATGGGTGAGAGGGTCAGCCCTTGAGAATGTGAGCATGAGAGATCCAGCCCTGACCCTCATCTGCTATATGGTGGCATGGGTGAGTGAAGAGATCCTCCCCCTCAACCTTGCCCAGTGTCCGAGGCTGGTGGGAGAGCTGGCCCTGAGGTCACAAGAGCTGGAGAGCTGCTCCAGCCCCTCACCAGCTGCAGCACTGGGCAACACAGTAGAGCTGGCTCTGATGGTGTAGTGTGGGAGAGCTGACACTGAGGGCTTGAAAGCCGGAGAACGGGCCCTGCCCCTTGCTCATCCTTGCAAGGGGTGAGCTAGCCAGGGCAATGCTGGAGAGCTGGTGGGCTGACCAACCCTGCTACTACCAGACCTAGAACCAGGTTTATGAGGTGGCCCACCCCAACATTCACCCCATCTATGATCTACTGGAGCATGTGAAGGGGCAAGTCCAGCAGACCCAAAGCTGCAGGATCTCCACGACATGGGTCAACAACAGGATATTCAAGAGGAGTCCAGTGAGAGTCTAGCATTGATAGTGTAGCAGAAACCAGGGGCCTTGAACCTGACCAATGACTCTTTGTAATGAATACTTGCAAGTAAAGATATATGGATAAAAGGGTTTACTGCATGACTCGTGAGTCACACTATAGCTTCCACGATGAGATTGAGAGTTTTTTTTTTTTTCTTTTACATTTTATTTTAGGGAAGTTGCAAGGGCAGAGGGCAGATATGAAGGGATTGGGAAATGAATGGGATTGAGATACAGATGTGAAAGACATAAGGAATAAATAAAAAGAAAGTTAAAACAAATAACAACAAATCATGGGTAGTAATCTAATGAACACAGACGAAAAAATACTTCCTATCAAAATATTAATTCACTAGCACATAAAAAATTCACCACCATCAAGTGATATTCATGTCAGAAATGTAAGGATGCTTTAATGCACACAAATCTATAAACATGATATACCACACAAACAGAATGAAAAATCTAATTATCTCACTAGAAAGAAAAATACCAAAGCAAACCAAAACATTTAACAGAATAAAATATCCCTTCATGAAAGAAAACTCTGAGTCAATTATGTATCAGGGCATTATATCTAAATATAATGAAAGCTACATACAACAAGCCCATAGATAATATACTAAATGGACAACAGCTAGATTTCCTTCAAAATTGCAATCATTTGCAAATCATATGAGCTCATATGCACAAATCTTCAAACATTCTACCCTACTTAACTTAAAAAATTCAACAAAATTCCAATATACAAAATGAACATATACAAGTTAGTAGGACTCTTCTGTAACAAATAGTAAATTACAAAAAATAAATATGAATGATGCAATCTTATTTTAAAAAGGTAAAAAGATGCCTGGTAATGAAGTTTAACCAAAATAAAAGGACTCCATAATATCTATAAAATACTGATGAACAACACTGAAGGATACACACACACACACAGGATTTTACATTATGTATTCATGAAATGAAAAAAATTAAATACTGCTAAATATCCATATTATCTGAAGCAGTAGTTAGTAAAATAATCCAATTAAAAGTGTGCAACTAACCTAAACAGATACTTCTTTAACATGGCAGGGCAGCGAGATCAGGACAGCTGGTCATACATTGGCAGTCAGGAAGCAGAGAGTGAGTGGGAAGTGGAGCTGTGCTAGAAACGCCTCAAGACCTTGCTATCCTCAAGACCTGCCCCAGTGACCACTTCCTCCAGCAAGCCTCAAATCCTAAAGGATCTACAACCTCCCAAACAGCATCATGGCACCAAATGTTCAGACACATGAGTCTATGAGGGACATTTCACATTCAAACCATACAATGAAGTAAAAGTCATATGGTTTAAATTTCTTACTCCAGTTCATTCTACAACTAGAAAATCCTGGGACAGGTTATATTTTATCAATCTGCTTATTTTTTAACTCTTCAATTTGTTGTTGAAGAATATGTATGAGGGATAACTTTTGCTCAGAAATCTTTTCTACACAAAGTTCAACTTCCCAACAATCCTGGAAATGTCAAGAAACACATCATCAATGGTTAAAGCATACCCAGGAGTGCAGTGAGCTTTGGGAGAAGTCCCACTTGTACCATCTTGTTCCTCAGGCCCGTGTCAAAGGAGAGATTTAATAAAAGCCGGAGAGTGATATTCAGGAGATCTTCATGCTCACAGGGTATCATTTTTACCAGTTTTTCAACAATATCCATCTCCACCTATAGTAAAAAATAAAACACACTTACATTAGATTGTAAAATAAGATATAAAAGGTTACAAGTCTGTTTTTATTTGAACGAATAACTATTTCATAAGTATGTATTAGCGTATATTCTCATTTCAACCTATAAATCAAACTTTTTTTAGCCTAAAATCAAACTTTTCAGGAGGCAACACAGACTCCTACATCATCCATTTCCTTCCCTCATTTATCTGTCATCAACAGGAAAACAAACTGCATTTGATCCTTGAAAACACTGCACAACTGAGTTCATGAAGTTGGGAAGAAGCAAAGTGGGGCGTGGTGGAGAACAGGGAAGAAATTGAAGGGGAGGGAACGTGGATTTGATTTGATCAAAATACATTATATAAAGATAAGAAATTCTCAACTAAATCCTTAGTCCTGCTTAAAAACAACAAGAAAATAACGGGATTAGGGGTACACACCTGTAATCCCAGCACTTGAGAGTTGAAGGCAAAAGATCAGTAGTTCAAGACCAACCTTGCTACTTAAGTTTGAGGATAACCTGGGCTAAATGACACCTGTCTCAAAAGACCCCCAAACCAACCAACCAATCAACCAAACAAACAATAAAACCCAACAAGCTAAACAACAACAAAGTCAAGATTACATTGTCCCCCAGAGGAGGCAAAGAAATCTATGAAGCTGACTCTACAGTCATGTTAGTGTCTGTGATCCTTCGCTGTCTCAGGGTAAAATCAGGTGCTAGAGTGACTACATGTAGTCATGCACGTAAGGTCTAGTTGAGTTCTAAAATACTAATTCCATAAGAGGCTGTCACATGTAAGAGCATTTCTCCCACATAAAACCGAAACATGTTTGTCTAAAGTAAAAATCTGAATTATATTATTAAACACATCATAACTGTGGATGAGAAATTAACTTTGCTGAACCTCATTCTTTTCTTCCTGAATAAAAATGATGTTTGATAAAATGTGTTGTTTTCTACTTTCCAATTTCTGATGGGTTAACCATTTCAGGATGATCATACTTAAATATAAGCATTTGAGCTAAACTAAATACACAAAAATCAGAAATGTAAAAGGTAAAATAGTTTAAGCAACATCAAATGAGCCTCCAGTTTAAGCTATTATTTTTAAGGTATCATGCATATCTAATCCATGGCATATTAGAAAATACTTTTACCTAGAAAGCTTCAACTATCTAGAATAGTAATGATATCGGCTATATTTCCTACTGAAGCTGTTACCGTTATAAAATATTCACAATTACCTTAGTAGGGGTAGAATGTTTATGCTTTATCAGAATATGCTAACTTAAAAACAGCTAACAGAGATCATCTGGAGGAGCTCTGTACGTTACCATGTCGTTTTTATTCTCCATGAAAATACTGAGTTTCTTTAAGAAGGACACGACGAGAATGAGCAGCTCGAAGTTGTCCCGATCAAGAGCCTTCACCAGCATGTGGACGATGTTCTTGTTCCTCATCTTCAGTTCTGTCCGGGTGTCCTCGGCAAGATTCAAAAGCAGATAGAGCGCAACTGGAAAAGAACACACATGAGAGCCGAGGGACTGCATCTTCAAGCAACAATTTCAAAAATCAGTTCTGCTTACAAAGGTCAGGGAGACAGTTCTAAAAAGGTTCTATATTATTTTAAATTTTTTAACATAATTAAATCATTCAAGCTTTATGGGTATTATCTAATAGAATTTCCTTTAATTGCTCTCTTTTATTACAGTTTTAGTTAGCACACAATATATCAAATTTAACTGTGCATTTTCAGATGTCTCTTGTTTTTGTTACTCCTCATCCCTCTTCGGCACACCTAACCCCTGGCACACCTAACCCCCGGGGTGCCTTTCCTTCCCCCAATAGCCTCATTTCTGCTTCCATGTCACATGTGTGCTATGAGCATTATATTCCTCAGAAGCTGAGACCATAAAAATAAATCAATAGTTCACACTTTCCAGGAGCTTACAGTTTAATAGTAATTATGGCAATTAAAGATTTGTAAATCAGCAAATAATAAACAAGGGAAATAACTTAATGCATACAAAAATAAGGAAACAAATCATTACAAAAAACTTCTATCTCCGAAGGCTACTGTGAAACTTGCCATCCCTAGGGATACATTTGACAGGTTTGATGATACAAAAGTATCTATTTCTCACATTCAAACCCATTTTCTGCAAGTCACTACAAGAGTCAAGAAGTACAACTGTTAGGTCAGATGGAGCTAAGGGCAAGCCTTACTAGTTCTCAACAAAATTTCCTTTAGATGCCTGTAATAAAGATGTCAGTTCCCTAAAGAAACTTGTGGTGATATTTTGTTTGTAATCTAACAAATTACAGCTTGTCTAAAGATCAGAGTGTAGATTAGCCATAGAGGCCAGGCACTGGTGGTGCACACCTTTAATTCCAGCACTTGGGAGGCAGAGGCAGGTGCATCTCTGAGTTTGTCTAAAAGAGAAACAGAGCCAGGAGGTGGTGGCTTATGCCTTTAATTCCAGTATTTGGGAGTTACACACCTTTAATCACAGCAGTAGGGAGGTAGAGACAGGAAGTTATATGGCTGGGTGGAGAGAGGAATATAAATAAGGCTGGAGGAGACAGGAGCTCATTGCATTTAGTCTGAGGATTTGCAGAGACTTGCCCCTTTCAGGCTGAGGATTCTGTAGAGTTAAGAAGTCTCTCTACTGGCTGGCTCCTTTATTGATCTTTCAGCACTTACCCCAATATCTAGCTCAGGTTATTTATTTATTTATTTATTTATTTATTTATTTATTTATTTATTTATTTAGGTTTTTTGAGACAGGGTTTCTCCATGTAGTTTTGGAGCCTGTCCTGATCTCACTCTGTAGACCAGGCTGGCCTCAAACTCATGAGATTCGTCTGGCTCTGCTTCCCAAGTGCTGGGATTAAAGGCATGTGCCACCGCTGCTCGCTAGTTTTTTTATTCTTAAGACTAATTAGAATTTGTGCTACAGAAACTCAAGACTCTTCCTTTCTGAAAGTGAGAATTGTTTGACAGGTCGATAGGTAGTAGTTCTCATTTTGCCTTGATCAGAAGTTTCACAGTGTTATTTAAAAGATTCTTTTCTGTCAAAATTTTGTAGGTTATTGATGAATATAATCCTTTTGCCTTCTCTTTAAAGTCTGAATGTCGTTCATCATTCTAACATTGCATCTAATGATTCTGTCTGTTTAGAAAGAAGTTCACCGTTAGCCCAGGCTGATGTGATCTTCCTATCTAAGCTTCCCCAGTGCTAGAGACACTGGCATGTATCACCTTCCCCAGCCCTCTTTAACACAGTCTTATCATCCACCGTGAAACCTTAATGTAAAGGAGATGGAAATATATGCATGTGCTTAAATATATTAATGTAAGTTGATAAATATCTATTTAGAAATATCTGTGATAGAAAGGCAAATTATACTTGCCTGTATGACAGCTATTATGCTACTCGACAAAAATAAGTAACTCAGTTTAATTCTAAAACATCTATGAGCAAAATAGCATAAACAGCTTATAGATGGGAAAACTAGATGTACATAAACTTAAGCAACTTTCCCTGTCTACATAGGTAAGAGACAGCAGAACTAAATGAAAACACATACCAGCAGAATCTCAAGCTCATTTATACTGCTGCATTATGCCAAGCTTCCATGTAAGATAATGCAAGATTTTATAATTGTGCTGAAAGCATACAGAAGCCATTTGTGGGTAGCCAAAGTAGACATAGCAAGTTGAACAGTGCCTACTTAAATTTAATAGGACCTTAGCATTGGGCTGTATTTGGAAATATAAACTTGCAACTATAGTAGATAAAATGATGCAATAATGAATTAGGTGAGACTCTTAATGCAGTAGCTGAAGCCCTAGTTGAAGATGGAAGAAGACACCAGAGTGATTAGCAACAAGCCAGAAGTACCAGACAGTTGAGAGATGTCAAAATGACAAAGAGGTAATGAGCAATACTTCTCTAGAACTAACAGAAGAAACATGGTCCTAAGATTACTTTGATTTTGGCCTTCTGGCCTTCAGAACTGTGAGAATAATTTCCTTGGTTTAAGAGAGCCACTTTGAACTACTTCGTTACAGCAGGCATTGGTTTTATATGGTCATAGAAACAACAAAAGATTGAAATACACAAACTAAATTTTCACAATACTAGACATCAAACAATGAAGTACAGTAATCTGAGAGGCAGAAAACAAAGGGAATAGCCATATGACTGTCTAGAATACTGTCTAGGGGAAGTTCCTATATCACCACACAAGGAAGAAGCCGGGCAGAACCTGACCAACCTCTGAGCAAAGTAGATGGACTTAAGGGTCTGATGGAAGCCAAGAGTTCACAGAAGAGGGCCCTGGGAATCAAACCTGCATTCTCTAGAAAAACAGCCAGTGTTCCACAAAGCCAACTCTCTAGCTCTAAGAGGGTAAATTTTCAACCCAGAATTCCAATATCATCAGACTACAGGGAAATGTTTTTCCCTAGAATTCCAAACCCCATGAAAATATTTTTTAAAAAGAAGGAAAAAGGCATTTACGAATATCAAAGATTAAAAAAAAGGCATCTTTACCAATGAACCTTGATTTATAAATATTAAAGGAAATCTCACAGATAGAAATTAAGAGCAACAAGGAATAATATCTGTCCAGAAATTAATAAAATCAATGGAAGTGATCACTATACATATCAATGCTTAAACTAATTTCTGTATTACAAAATGTCAGAAATCAAATTTTAATATAAAAATAAATATAGGATTTATAATGTAACAGATTTTACAGTTTTTTTGTTTGCTTCCTTTTATGTTCTGAGACAGAGCCTTGCTAAGCAGTCCAGGTTGACCTTAAATCTGTAATCTTCCTGCAGTACCTTCCTAAGGGGTAGGATTACAAATTCCTGACACCACATGCAGTCAGAAAAAAACAGCTTTATCACTACATATAAAATGAGATATCACTTGACAGAAAATGTAATGTGAGACAAGTTAACGATGAATACTTGAACACAGATGACTTAAAACTACAACAAATGGTCAATTTCTCACTGGCATTTATAGGAAACCCCACTGAATGCAGCAGGCTGCATATTCAGGTGTACATAAGATCTTCACTGAGAAAGACTACATTCCAGATCATAAAATAAGCCTCAGAGGAATGAATGCATACAAAGCATTTTCTCCGATGATAGTGAAATTAAATATCAATGACACTAAGATCTCTGGAAAATCCCCACTTATCTGGACAAAATGACTGCTGTGTAAATAACCTATGGGCTAAAAACAAACAAAGAAATGGAAATTAATCTTAACTAAATAAAATTATAAATGAATACAAAACATATGAATATAGGTGGGTTGCTGTCAGAGGGAACATTTGTGTTTCAGAACCACACTCTTAAACAAATGGCCTCAGTTTCCATATTAAAACATAACAAAATAGAGCAAATTAAGCCCCAAATAAGCTAAAGAAATCATCATCTTGTGCTGCAGATGACTGCTTTGAAAGCAACTCTTTTAAATTAATTTTAGTACATCTGATGCCCTACACATCTGACTAGAAACATGTAGTTGTGTATGCAAACTTTGCATATTATGCTAAATTGACAAAGTTAAAAAGCACGTAAAGTCATCCATGCAAAGCAGCCAAGAGCCACTGCTCAGCACAATATATCTGCTAAAGGAGAGAGAGCAACAGTGGCTTCAGCCAGCCAGAAGCCACCCTGAGTAATGGCACAGCAGGCCAGAACATGCCCTGCTTCCCTCTGGCCATGGGCCAGGGTAAAGAGCCTGAGCTAACTCTGAGGAGAAAAAGATTCCAGAAGCCACAACACCTGTATGAGAAAGTGAGAGAACACATGCATAAAAACTACGTAAGCCTTTTAAAGAATGAGAGGTGTTAGACATCTGTAAGTCTGTACCCAATTACTCATTTTTCAAAATAGTTTTTTATCTGTATTGCTGTGGTTTTTGTAAGGCCTTCCAGCTAACCACTGTGTATTACTTGATAGCTGTGTTCTATAAAGTCTTACAAGTAAGTTGTTAACATTCTACAGAAGGACAGCTTCTGACAAGGGAACCTAAACATTTTTGAAATGCTACAATATTTCCCACAGGAAAAGCAGAATGGACTTTAGGTAAACCTGGCCTAAGAGCCATATCGTCTATATTCCATTGCTTAAATTGAGCCTAAGGGGCTTATTGGCCCAAGTTATCCTTGACATCTGTCACTTATCTTCTTCTCCCAGTATAGGTCCAAATCAGACCAACCAGGACCAGTCTTTCCCTAGCACTGTGGAACAATAGAGAACAAACCCCCAGAGGGTTAATCAACAATGTCTTCAGAAAGTTTTGAGAGTCCATGGGGGAGACCGTCAGAACTGAAACAATCATGGTAGGCATGCAATCCCACCATTAGGAAAGCTGAAACAAGAGGAACATCATTTTGAGGCCAGCCTAGGCTTTAAAATGAGACCCTTTCTCAAACCAACAAGATGGAATTGCTTATGCCAACCCTTTCAAAAGTAACTAAATGCCAAGAGGTTGTGAAAAATGGTTCTTATGCATGGCTACCTGGCACTAATTAAATATGTTCTAACCTAGGTCACTAGTTGTATTTTATATATTTGTTTCATGAAAATGTTCCCCCTCAAGATTAAGGAGCTAAAACATGAAGTGGAGAAATGTTAGACGTCTGGCAGGAATGATGACATTTTAAAGAGATAGAAGCAGATTACTGGACAATGGACCCCAAAGAAATGGAAATTTCCTCAGGAATCTCATGCTGAGAGAAGGAAAAGGCAACAGCCAGAGGGGGAGCTTGTTTCTGAGAAGGAGACTTCATACAGTTCTAGGGAGAGACTGAAGCCCAGACAAGGCTGGGTCAATAGTGGGCTGGACCACACCTTGACCAGGACTGCTTGGATGTGCAAATCCATGACCCCCTATTTAAACTCTGATTTCTTCAAAACAATACACACACATACTTGAGGGGTTCTCCATATCTCTTTGCTCTTCTTCCCCATGTGACCACATTGAACAAGTCTCTCTCTTTTTTTTTTTTTGCTTTATACTTAAAACAAAATGCTATAAAAACTTTCTATAATCAGAATGCTGTGCTACCAGCAATAAACCACACAAAAGTGATAGACAGGAGAGGACAGGGTGCCAAGCAGCCATGCAATATATGGACAAGAGACTTTTTGGCAAAGACAGAACCAACTCAGTCTGTGAAACAAATTCAGTATTTGAAATAAGTGGTGCATGAATAACCACACATTCATATGCGAAACAAATAAGGAGCTGCCTCATTCAAATGCATTCCAAATGCATCACTGACTTAAGTGCAAACCCCGCAATGACAGAACTTCTAGAACAAAACACAGCAGACAACCACTGTACACTCCAGTTAGGAAGATGGTTGAGATGCAATGCCAAAAACCAGGATCCATGAAAGACTAAATAAACTGCAATTCATAAAAATTAGAAATTCTCATCTTCAAAAGACATTAGTGAGTGAAAAGATATAACCACAAACTGAAAGTCTTTGCCCATCTTGAATTTTGTAAAGGTTTGTATAAAACAGATCATATGAACACACACATACATATAATACATACACACACACACATATGCACAGAGAACAATCCCACTAAGGAATAAACAAAAGACATCAAAGGAGGGTTCAACAAAAGATATGCAGATCAATATATGAAAAGACTCTTGACCTAACTAGTGGGCAGGTAAAATCAAATCAAAATTGTAATATATTATAAATTAACTAAAATTAGTAAGATTGATCATATCGGCCCTTTTCTTTATTTCTTCCTTCTTTTCCTTTTCTTTGTTGTTTATTTATTTATTTTTTTTTTTTCGAGACAGGGTTTCTCTATGTAGTTTTGCGCCTTTCCTGGAGCTCACTTGGTAGCCCAGGCTGGCCTCGAACTCACAGAGATCCGCCTGCCTCTGCCTCCGGAGTGCTGGGATTAAAGGCGTGCGCCACCACCGCCCGGCAATTTGTTTGTTTTTTTAACACAGGGTTTCTCTGTTTTTCTGGCCAACCTGGAATTTGCTCTGTAGACCAGGCTGGCCTCAATCTCAAAAGATCTACCTGGTCCTGCCCCTGCCTACCAAGTGCTGGGATTAAAGGTGTGTGTTGCCACCACCCAGCTCATATCAGTCTTTTTCAATAAAATAATTTGAGACTTTTATACACTAATGGTTGAAGCCCTGGGTTGACGGACTTCAGGGAGACCACTTCTCTGTAATGCTGGTCTTCTATGAAGCTGAACATTGCTTGCTTACTATGCCATCTCTAGGGATATAAACAGAGGAAATGGTATCTGACCATATAAGGCCTTACACATGATTACTCAAAGGAGCATAGCAATTGCCAAAACTGGAAAGATCCCAAATGATCCCAAACAAGAGAATACAGAGAATTACAATGAATAATTAAAAGGAAACATTACTGATAAATCCAACAATATGGACATATCCTTATTCTGACCAAACATGATATTATATAATTCCATTTATTTCTCTAAATTACTAGAGAAAGGGGGTGATGGACATGTCTACCTTGAATATGGTCTCAGTTCTGTAATTATTTGCATACATTAAAATTTACCAAATTGTGAATTTTAATAGTACACAATTTACTACCTATCAATTTTCTCTCAATAAAATTGCTTAAACAGAACATAAAATATTTGCATATAGTATTTTGATTTGGAATAGAGCTCACTATTTTACATGTTAAAAAAATTAGCTCAGTGTTTTAAAATTCTAATAAGACATTATTTTTTGGAGATCTACTGTATTGTGACTGATATGCTAACCCAGGTGTAAGTTACTATGTTCTAGTCTTTAAACATTTTATACTGAAAAGGTGGCTTTTTCTACAATAGGCTGAACTTGACCACTCAACCTTAAATCTTTAAAACAGGCCGGGGAGACACGGTTCAGTAGCAGGATGCCTGTTTAACAGTGCAGTCCTTGGTTTGGTTCCTAGCTCTGCCACACAAAACAGAACAGCAGCAAAACTTGAAAAAATTTACTGTAGTTAGATAAGCTAAGAACTATCAGGGAATACAAACTTATCCATGTATTAATATTCCCATGTACAAAGTTCATCAAATAAACAATGAAATAAACAAAAATCCACAGTTACTATAAGTCAGGACTTGAATGCTCAAAGGATCCATATCATTCTAACTAAATCTTAAAACTTTTCATCTTAAGTGACAGCAAAACCATATAATATTAAAGTCTCTTGCCGGGCGTTGGTGGCGCACGCCTTTAATCCCAGCACTCGGGAGGCAGAGCCAGGCGGATCTCTGTGAGTTCGAGGCCAGCCTGGGCTACCAAGTGAGCTCCAGGAAAGGCGCAAAGCTACACAGAGAAACCCTGTCTCGGAAAAAAAAAAAAAAAAAAAAAAAAAAAAAAAAGTCTCTTATTAGTCAACCAGTCTTAGAAACAGGGCTTATTCCTTATTAAATGAAATGTTTTAAAACTCTGCACCAGTCTCCTAGTGTCAGGTCTCAGGGAATGTTCCGGAGCTCATACCTCTCAATAGCTGTTCTTGTTTCACCACAAGTCCCTGGTACTTTTTAAAGGTTTTGTCATAATCCTTTCTCAACGTCTGATTTTCAAGGTCTTCATCGAGTAAAACTCAAGTTAAGGATCACAGGCATGAACTGAAGTGAAGAAAATCTACTGGGCTACTTTGACAATAGTGCTATTATTTTTTATATGCAAATTATTAGTATTTATTAAGACAGGGTTTCATTATGTAACTCTGGCAGACCTGGAACTTACTATGTAGACTAAGCTGGCCCCAAACAAATAGAGATCCAGCTAACTCTGCCTCTGGAGTGCTGGTGTTGAAGACATGGGTGCTATCAAGCCTGGCTGTAACATGATTCCCTATCCAACAGTTCAACTAGAATCTTAACTGCAGGGCTATGCATAACAGGACATGCTAGCCAAAGATCCCATCATTTCCTTGGAGTCCTAGAATGATGAATTGTTTGAACTTCACCAAATACTTGGATTTGCAGTAATTACATGCAAATATCTTATTAAAGTTGCCAAGTCTATAACTTCCAGCAAACTTTATAAGTGGGTCCATTAAAAAGATTACTTTCTTTACAGAAATTGATGTAGTTGCTAAGAATAAAAGACTCTACTTGAGGCAGACACCCAAAATATTCAAATATGCAGATTAAATCTAAAGGTTTTGAGCACCTTGCTCAGGTTAGAGACTCCAAGAGAAAGATATTTAAACCAGGAGGTGGTAGCCCACACCTTTAATCCCAGCATTTGAGGAAGAGCCAGGCACATCTCTGTAAGTTCAAGACTAGCTTGGTCTTGGAGTGAATTACAGGACAGCCAGGTCTATACAAAGAAACTCTGTCTTGAAAAACCACGTGTGAAAGAGGGAGAGAGATTTGATTTAAAGAGTTCCAAAATAGGAGATTTAATGAATGTACCACTCTGGCCAGACAGGACTTACTGGATAATAGCTTCAGGTCATGAGGAATTGAGTCAGGTTAATGGGCAATAGCCCCTAGCCATAAAGAATGGCTTAGCCCCAGCCCGACTTCAGCTCCGCCTGTAGAAACAATATTGCCCAGGTATGGAAAACAACCCACTCTGGTCCCATTCAATAGCTGTAACTTCCTAGTAGCTACCTATGTATATATACTTGTCCCCCAGCCCCTCTAAATGCACTCAACTTCCATCTTGTGGAAAGGCTGGCCCCTCGCTGTTTCAATAAAGCAGTCTAAATTTGCTATGATTATATCTGTCTGCCTCTCTGCCTCATTTTCTTACAGGAATGATGCTTTCATTTCCAAAAAATACAAATAAATGTTGTATTCAAAACAATGCTAGTGCCTACAATGGCTCACTGAGCTGTAAAAGATGTCATGTTACGACAGGTATGAACAGTCAAAGACCTTTGAGCTAGAATTGAACTGTAAAAACAATATGGTAAGTATCTTCTAATGAGATTACTGTAATGTTGAAGACAACATCCTTATGCTATATCAGTATGAAAAACTAAAATCAAGAGATAGAAGTTATGAGAATGTAGACTATAGCTCAAAAAGCAAAGAAACACTAAAGTAAATGGAATTCCAACCCCCAAATGCTTTAAGCCAATGGACAATAACACTTAAAGGAAAGTGTTTGAAGGCATTTGTGAAGGAACCTAAAGAAAAGAATTTCCAAGGTTCCACTGGTTCTAGCATTCTATGGCTCTCTCAAATCTGCATTAATATTTTTTCACTTAACTAGAAAAACTGAACTTCATAGAAAAGTAGAACTGCAGTTTCCTTGAAAAACTAGGCTCACTGAGAAATGTAATCCATCCCCATCCAAGTTACTTGGAAGTATACATGCAGCAGTGGTGAGCCAGGCTTTACCAAACACACGGGCCATGGCGGACACAAAGTGCTGTCACTTAAAGACTCAATTATCCAGCATGCTGCTGGCTTCATTCTTCTACCTCATTCGGTGGTTAAATGTGAACAGACAAATGTCTGTCAAACTGTGTTTATTCTGATAATTCCAATCTCGGTCTTTTCATCTGACACATTCTTACATGATTTTAAAATAATGTGACAGGAATTAAAAACAGAAAGAACAAACCCACCCTGTCCATGCAAAGCATCTGAGCACAGGCAGCAGGTCAAAATGGCACCTAAAGGATATCAGCTTTCTTCTTCTTAGAAAGTTCTTCTTGCCAAAGCTCATGTCTTTTTAACTCATGATCAATGATATTCATACACAGTGCTCCAATTTTATAATGAGTGATGAGTCCATGAAAATGAGAAAAGCTTCAAAGAAGAAATTTTAATAGACATTAAAAAGAAAACATTTTGTTAATATAGGAGATTTGGTTTTGGCCCAAACTGCCATAAACCATACAAAACTTAAGTCTGACACACATTTCAATGAATGAATATACCACAGTTATAGTAAGAAAATCTGAAATTGAGATTATCTTAAATATGTGTTAATATTCTACTCTTAACTTAAATATAATTAACTATTAAGCAAGTTTTCATGATTAATCACAGTATTAACTACTAAGATAGTTTCAGAATACATTTGGAATATTGTCTAACAAAACTAATATTATGATAATGCTAGGTTTTCATTTAACTTGTTATATAAAATTGATGACAGTGAATAAATTGGTAACATACTAGTAATCAGATTTTATATATATTTACTAAATAATTTATTCAAGTACTTATTCAGGAAAATTTCTTTGCTAATGTTGGTTTATTATTAAAATCTAATTGGCTAGAAATTTTTCATAAAATCTCAATAACACCTTTACTAAGAACATATACATGTAAATAGAACATATTTAACTATTAAAACAATAAAATTTCACAGTTTTTTTAGATATTTGAATGGAACTGGAGGGCATTATATTAAAATAAGTCAAATAAAGAAAGGTAATGACATATGTCTTTGTTTAGATATGTGGAAGGAAAGAGTTGATTCATGTAAAGAGAGTAGACTAGAGACTTCTAGAGATTAGGAAGGGTTAAAACTAGGAAGGAGTGCCGGGCGTTGGTGGCGCACGCCTTTAATCCCAGCACTCGGGAGGCAGAGCCAGGCGGATCTCTGTGAGTTCGAGGCCAGCCAGGGCTACCAAGTGAGTTCCAGGAAAGGCGCAAAGCTACACAGAGAAACCCTGTCTCGAAAAACCAAAAAAAAAAAAAAAAAAAAAAAAACTAGGAAGGATAGAGGGGAGCTGGAAAATGGGTACCAAAACCAGCATACAGTCACATGGGAGGAATATGTTCTAATTTTACAGCACAGTAGGGTGACTACAGTTCTCATCAATTTATAATATATTTTAGAAAGAACTGAAAGAGAGGGGTTCAAACATGCCCAATACAAAGAAATGGTAAGTGTTCATAGAATTGGAAATGCCAACCACCCTGATTTAATCAATTACATATTGTCACATGTAATCAAACTATCAAACTGTGTCCCCTAAGTGTGCCTAAATTGATAAAAATTGAAATACAGAAGTATGTGTATAATAAATGTATGTATTTGAATGTTCATAAGTATATATAAGTCCAATAGCACTTACTCTGGACCAGGCTTTTAACCTAACTGTTTTAATTCTGAATCATTTAATTTTAAAAACTACCAGGAAAGAATGTGGCTATTACTATGAAAATTTTACACAGGAACTGAGGCCAAGGGAGATTAAATAAAAGAACTAAGAGAACACAGTGAGCAAACAATAGACACTGCATTCAAACTGAGATCATTTCTTCCAGAGCCATAATCACACTCCAAACTAGTATGCCAAATGGAGTGTATACGAATGTGTGTGTGCATGTGTGTGCATGTGCGAATGTGTGTGTGTGTGCACAGGTTCAGGGAAGTGTACACATAATGAAAGAATAACAGAGTAAAAAGCTAGCAATAAGGGGCAGAGCATGGACAGATACACAAAGACTGAGAACCAATGGGCCACACGCTGGTACAGGTGGACCACAGCAGAGCTCAATTAGTCCTTTTAGAATCGTTATACTTACCTAGAAAAGCAAAAGAAGATATAAATGATGTTTGTAGCTAACTCAACACTTTGTTTCCAATCTTCTCTCAGGACTCTCGCTAGCGCACCCAGGGCAGTTTCTAAAGAAGAGGAGACATACGGATGTGATCATTTACCTTGCCTTTGATATAAAGGGAGGTTGGTTTTAAATGTCTACTTATGAATAAGTAACAAAGCCAAGATGGAACTGGGACAAACAAGTAGGATGTTTCTTTCCAATACAGAAAGCTAATTTAGAAGTATAATATAACTTTTACTCAAAACACCTGACATACAAGTGTATGCAGTAAAGAAATCAACTCTGACTCAGAGAAATATGACAGTAAGATCACCAAAGGCTGTCCATTTCCTGACATGTTTCTGCTTGGAATCTTACTATTGTACTACCTTCGTTTTTTTTCTTTAATATCTGATTTACTTTGCTAAACTGCTCATTTATATTCTAGTTATATTAGCCAACTTAGCTCCATTAAGGTAAAAAAAGTAAATTTATGTGAGGAAACATAATATTTACATATCACATATCAACAGAAAAACAAAATAGAAGTTTTAGAAAATAACTCCTTGGAAGTATATAAATATTTCTGCTAGAAGAAGGCATAATTAATTGATTAATGAATATTTGGAGGCATTGAATAAATAGGAGGTCAGTTTTAAGTGAGTTATTGCAAGGCTTTTTTTTTTTTTTTGCAAAAGTATGTATTTGTGGTACCTGTATGTTTACCCATGTGTGAGCACACATACACAGAGGCCAGAGACTGACACTAGGAGTCTTCCTCAATTGTTTGCCACCTTATTCATTGAGGCATAGTCTCTCAGCTAAAACCAGAGCTTCCCAGATGGTTACTCTAGCTAGCTAGCTTCCTGTAGGAATTGCATGTCTGCATTAGAATTATAAGTGGGATGCCACTCCCACAAAGTATTCATGTGAAAGCTGGCCCTTGGGTGCTGAGAACCACACAGGTCTTCACACCTGCATGGAAACCACCTTGTCCACTCAACTATCTCCCAGTAGTCCCACTCAATTTTTAAAAATGTTAACACATAGAAATCATAATTCCACTGTCATTAATGAAAATTCAAGATCTACTGTACTCAACAGACTACATTAACAACATTTATTATAGATAAAAAATGTTCAGCTTATTTCATCTTTCTGGTTATTCAGATTATGAAATAAGAATTATCTGTATTAGTATTAATCAATTTAGTAATGAACCTTTTTTAAGCAATTTTAAAAATATTTGTCAATAATATTTCACAATCACAGTAGGTCTTTGGACTAATGCAAGCTTTGGTCAAAGTTATTAAAAAAACACATAAGCAGATGGGCAGTCCACACTCAAATGTTCAAAAAGTTCTACTTAGTAGGAAATCTGGCTTCACTTTTTCTATCAAATCTATCAATCAAATGATCAAACTGGATCATTTATCTTACAAATGAATTAGCACACTAGAAAGTGAAGCTAGAGGATCAAGAATTAAAGGCTAGCCTTAGCCACATGTGCATTCAAGACCAACCTGTGCTATATGAGACTCTGTCTCAAGATAACAACAAAAATCCACCTCCCACTCCCAACTCCTAACCCCTCAAAAAAAAAAAAAAAGAAAGAAAGAAAGAAAAGAAGAAGAAAGAAGACCACCTAAACTAAAGAGATCTAATAAATGAAACCAGCCTGAGGAAATAGCTCTAGTGACAGTCTGCCCTTACCATGTACAAGGCCTTGGGTTCAATTTCATGCACCACAAGTAAAAATACAGAAAAATAACCAACAGTATTGTATTGGTATGGGTCTCATCTGTGTGGAACAATCTTTTTGTACACTGTGAAGATGTGTTGCTCTCATTGGTTTAATAAATAGCTAGGAATAAATAAATAGGCAGGAAGAGGTTAGGTGGGACTTGTGGACAGGGAGAGAACTTGCTGGGATGAAGAAGGGTGGAGTCACCAGGAAATGTGGGGAGAAGCAAGATGAACATGCTGTGTTGAAAAAAGGTACTGAGCTATATGGTAGACAATAAGTAAGAAATATGGGTTAATTTAAGTTGTAAGAGCTACTTAGTAACAAGACTAAGCTATCGGCTGATCATTTATAATTAATAAGTCTCTGTGTGGTTGTTTTGGAGTTGGCTGGCAAGAGAAAATTCCGCCTACACTCATCAACTAGACCAATGGAACAGAAAGAAGATATAGCATGCTCATCACCATGTAGGAGGTGTACCTGGCCAGGAGTAAGTCTCTGGAAGAAACAGCATCTGTTCCATGAAGGAATAG
Source organism: Peromyscus maniculatus bairdii (assembly GCF_049852395.1). NCBI lineage: Eukaryota > Metazoa > Chordata > Mammalia > Rodentia > Cricetidae > Peromyscus > Peromyscus maniculatus. Next base: position 72,842,720 of record NC_134862.1, on the reverse strand, counting down.
CAGGCACACAGGAACAATAACAAAAGGAATTTGGATACCTGGGTTAGGTCATGTTCTGATCACTAACTCAAAGGGAATGAAGGACTGCACAACATGAAGAAACTTCAGTTTACATCTGTATATCCATCACTTTAACACAAATGAATTCTGGGCCAAGTAACCAGTAGGACAGCAGACTAAAAACCCCAAACAATCCACTCTTCCATACAAGAATTAGCAAACTGGTAAAAACTGTCAAAATTGCTATATGCCAAATTGCTATTTATACTATATTGCACATGCCATTAACCTGCTGGCAGTCTGAGGCATGAAGACATGAAACTGAAGCCAGCCTGAGCTATGTAGTGAAACACTATCTCAAAAGTAAATTGCAAAATCAAAAAATTGTATTTAAAAACGGAGAATTCCCTTTAGGTAATTTATGCTTACCATTAGTCCCAAAGTATTTATTGAAGAAAAATGGCTAAACTTTGATAAGAACAGAGAGCACTGTGACCAGTAAACTTATCTTAATCCTTTTCTTCCTTGCTTCACTGTGGTGGATTGGTAAGAGCTGAGGTGGGCAGAGTCTGGAACTTCCCTCAAACCCCACACCAGAAGAAGCTAGTGAAAAGCTGGGTTCACGGGGTGCAGAGAATATTTAGTTGTCATTTATTTGAGTTGGAGCTTGCTGTGTGCAAACAGCCTTACACTTAGGGTATTTGGAGAAAAGGACTGTAGTAGCATCATAATGCCTGAGATAGGCTTAACAGTTTGTAAGCAGGATTAACAAAAGGCTATTAAAATATTTTAAAGAAAAGCTAAAAACCAGATATTTTCAGGAGCTTCAAAGGTGTCAAACATATTCTTGTTAAACCTAAAAAGCCACAGAGAGACAAGTACACAGTTGTAGGCCTACCACAGAAAGCCCTAGAAAGCCCTTAATCTATTAATTCTGGCTGAATTTGAAACTATAACAAGGAAAGCAGTTTTATATGTAAAGTGCTTCAACACTTAGGACACATCCTACCATACACAGCAAGGGTGAGGAGACATTATTATCAGGCATTTAATGAGATATTAGCACAATCATTGCCCAATAAACTACCTGAGCAGAAACTTCAGTGACTCAAAAGGGATACCAACTTGGCAGAATCAATCCACAAAGCTCAGCAAACAAACAAATAGCATCAAAAAAAGCCCAGGGGTAGCAGGAATATGATTTCCAGAGTTGTCACATATTGTTTCAACAAAAACAACTCCCTAAGGAAGTTGGAAGTAAGGAAGGAAGAAATATGACCCATGCTCAGGTAATAAAGTTATCAATGAGGACTGTCCATGAAAAGGCACAGACACTGAGCTTGTGAGACAAAGACTTTAAATCAGCTACTAGACACTCAGAGCATTGGAGGCGGAGCTGGAGAGATGTGCAGTTAGGAGTACTTGCTGTGCGATCGTGAGGACTGTGTTCAGATCTCAGCACCCAGGCAAGCCACAGGCATCCCTAACACTTTCACTACGGCGGCTCCCAGAAGGTGAAAGAAAGCAGGAGCACCACTGAGGTCTGCTGCACTCCAGCCCAGTGGTGTCCTAGATGTAGGTGGAGACTTTGCCTCAAAGAATAGGTCGAAAACGATAGAGGCATACACCTGATGTCCTCTTCTGGTCTCCAAACACACACCTGCACACATGTACACACTTTCAAATACACAGACACATGATCACAAATGAAATCTAAAAATTTAAGTAAACCATTTCTATAGATTTAAAGGCAGGTACATGAGAGGACAGGAATGACATTTTACCAAGGAGACACGAATTATAAAAAAAAAAAAAAAAAGACAAAAACAAGAAATATGTACCTGAGGAGTACAAAAGCTAAAGTTAAAATTTACGGGGCATCTAAGCAGCAGACATGACACAGAAAAAGTTAATGTAAGTATTTTAGATTAGTCAGTCTGAAGAAAAAAAGAGAGAAGGAAGTCAAAATGAACAGACCCTCAAAGATATATGGAGGAGAACAAAACACAGAAACATACATGATGGAGGTCCAGAAGCATATAAAGGTGCAAAATGAACATTTAATGAGATAATAGCTAAAAACCTCCTGTTTGCTGAAGACCAAAAAGGTAAACACTCCAAATATACCACACTGAATGAGAGCAACACTTAACACGCCATGGTCAGGGTCAGCCTTGCAAAAACAAAGGCTAAGAGAACCAAAGCATGAAGAAAAAAGCAACTTGTGTGTACATGGGGTCATCAATAAGATGGTTAACAGGTCTGCCTCAGAAAGCGTGGAGGCATGCAGATGAGAACGGCCCATGAAGGTGCAAGAGAATTCCTGTCATCACCTGTTGGGGGCTCAGAGCTCCTTGTGCCCACAGAGCACCACAGAACCAGTAACACTAAACATGCAGGGCCTCTGCTCAAAGGAGAAATTGCCTGTTTTCCACCCAGAAGGCTGGGAGTGGAGACTGCTAATGACCTGGTGACCTTTTTGCTATTTGAGAGGCAGACCTCACCCAGAATGTTTACCCCAGGCTCTTCCCTCCCCTAGACCACTATCTTTAGCTCCCAGTTAATGGAACCCATTCTCATGGGAGATGTCACATGGACTGCTGACCTCTATGCTATCTAGGCCAGAGACCACACTAAATTCTAGACCTTTTAGCTACAGAAACTACCCTTATGGTCACATGTACTTTGTAAAGGAATTTCTATGTAGTCACATCTTAAGCTTTATGTGCACTTGGAATGGGAATAATTGTTGCCTAGGAACTTTTGCCCAAATGGTACTGTGTTTTAAATATGCCGACAATGAACCACCTGGCATCAGACTCCCCAGGTGTGATCCAGCTTTTTGAAGCCAAGCTGAACTGAGTTATCATTCTCACCTCTTCGCAGATCACTGCTGAACTGACACCTACAGCCCCTCTGCTACCTGCCTGTGACTCCAGGGCTTGGAAGGCAGATCACTGGGGCAAGCTAACTAGCTAGACTAGTCATAACCTCAAGCTCTAGGTTCAACTGAGAGACAAATAATAAGGCAGACAGTAAGTGAGCAAGACTCTTGATATCAGCCCTGGGCCTCTACACACACGAGAGTGTATACTTCTACAAACAAGTGTGTCATGCACTTGTGAACATGCATGCAGAAATGCACACACCCCACACATACATATGCAAGAAATGCATCACCATTAGTATTATTACAGAACAAAGGAGTGAGGGGGAAAGAGAAAAAGGGTATATTGGAACAAGTTTCTCTAGACTTAAAATATAATTTGAACAAGATTGTTCGAAACTGTCAATTGTAATGTCAGGGCATCACTAAGATAGTAACTCAGGAAAACAATTATAGAAAATTAGCTTAAAATGGCAAACTAGAAACATCTAGTGTAAAAGAAAACAATAATAGAAGAAAACAATAGAAGAGTAAAAAAGGTCAAGAAGCATGATAAAATTTTTCATAATTTAAAAATATATAAACATGCTAAAAGTTTGGTCATTCATAGCAAATACAAAATGTCAAAACCTACCTAATGAGCATTACATCAATGTTAAATAGACTAAACACACCAATAAACAGAAATGGATTACAGAATGTATGGTGATCTAGTCATATGCTAATTCCAACAAACTCTTGAGATTCAAAAACACAAGCAGGGTGAAAATAAAAAGAGTGGAAAAATAGTCCTACCATGGAAAGAGAGAAGGAGAGGAAGGTAAGCAATAGATTGAAAATATTCCTAATACATAGAAGAAAAAAGAAAATTCAGAATATAAATATTTAAGACATGAAAAATGTATATGTTTATTTGTATACATAAAATATTGAAGACTGGAGTACAAACTTCAATGGTAGGTTTGTTTTACATAATTCTTCAATTTTTAATATTTAGAAAGAGAAATCACCATTTAGTAGTAGTTCTTCCAAGTTATCAGGATTTCGAGCCAGTTGTAGGATCAAGGCAGAACCCCGCACCTTGTCTGGAATATCTTCATAGAGCAGCTCAATATACTCATCCATGTCATTAATGTTGGCTACTTCGTCAATCTGAAACACAGGCGGGAAGCACTCAGCAGCTCTGACAGACAGAATGATGTTTTGTGATCAATATATTACTTATAGTTCCCAAAGAATGGATAATAGCCATCTTTTTGCGGATGGAAATTTTAGGCCTCTGTGTACTAGAATGCTAATATTAAACTATAAACACAATAAAATAGAACATACATAAACTCTACAATTTGTCTCTCAATGTATTTTAAGAGTAATACAAAGTTATTTGTACCTACTATAAAAGATTAAATATTTTAAAACTTATTTCAAAATGTTCAGAATATGTTTGCTAATTATTTTAATATAATTAAAATTATGTGTTAAAAAGCACTACCAACATTTTTGGTTGTATCATTTAAGCATTGATTTTTCTGCCTTTTTAAATTATCTCTAAACTGAACCATTTAAAATTCCACATCTGAAAATGGCCTTATGCATTACTGAAAGTAAAAGTGATGTCTGCAGTGTTTTGTTTAATAGATCAGAATTTATATGGTCTTACCTCCATTCCTTCAAAAGGAGGTGGATCTTTAGGCTTGCTTGATTTTTCTTTTTTTTCTGTAAAAAAGATTAAAAAAAAAAAAAAACCTGAGAATTAGGTTTTAAGGGTTTGGGAATAATTAGTAGTTGAGATTAATGCTTCCTAAGCTGGGGGTATAAAACTAAATATTTGATGAAATTTTTTTCATTGCATATAATATTTCCATGTAAAAATCAGTTATTTGTTCTAATGATGCTGTCAAGGAGAACATAAACTAATAGATCTATGACAAAATTTATATTTCATTTAAGATGGGAATAGGTAAATCAATAAACAAAGAAAATGGTACAAATAATATAAAAATGAATAATATGAAAACTAAAGTTAACACATGAAGAGTAAAAAATAATAGCTAAATTGTAAGCTGAAATAAACAAGAGTGAATAATTTTTGTCTCAAAAGTGAAAAGTGAAGTGAAGGACATAAACTAAAGATGAATATTTGATATTTTCATCCACTTAATCCTCATTTATTCCCAAAGAGGCATTCAAAAGTACTGAACACAACTTCGGGCCATTTATCATACTATCCATTTAAAAGTATATTTTCATATTTTAAACAGAAACAATGCATACATTAAAGTAAGTAAATTAGAAAAAATCAAAAGAATGTATAGTTAGCAATAAACATAGACACAACAGACTTGACCCTTACTGGGAACTACTTTGAAAGAAGGGGATTAATATGGGGTTATGAAAGGATGTTAGAAGTAAATATGAGCACCACATTCATGTATCAAGTTGTTATAATGAAAACCATGGTTTTATACAATTAACACATGCTAATAAAAAAGAAATAATGCTAAGAAGTATGAATGATGGGAAACAATGAGAATCATGGTGTTGACAGTAAAACTGTCAGAAAGGACCATTCTTCCACAGAGACATAAATAAATACTTAATTTAAAAGGAATTAACCATTTTCACTTTCAGAGGCAGCATCCATGAGAGATAAGGGCATATCATCAACAGCTAAATGCTGTCTCAAACAGATAATTTATTATAATAGCAGTTTTGATTAGCAAAGAAAAAGATATCACTTAAGCAATGAATCACAGTGTCCCAACTGACTACAGTCCTCTTTCCATTTCATTAGGGTGAGGTTTCTGGTTCTAAGTTATCAAAGTCTAAAAAGTTATAAAAACTGAATCATTAGACAAGTATGGTTTCAATATACATAAAAACATATTATATACCTTCAACTATTAATGTGCAGAAAGAGAATAATATTGACTTGAATTATTTTGTCCATGTATAATGAACATTTTTCACAGTTCTTTTTTTCATACAGTATATTCTAATCACTAAGCATCAATAATCCACTTGGTTATCTGTGTTTTCATTTGTATTTGAAAATGTCTTTTGAGCTCTAAAACATTAAGGTACAGTTCATTCATGAAGAAATTGAGGACAGGAAATGACAACAATAAAGACAAGAATGAAAGAAATGGGATACTTTTCTAAGAAAAATTCATGAGAGCAATATCCCAGGGTCATCTAAAGCATGTGACATGTACCATATGCATATTAAAACTTGAAATAAATAAATCACTCAAGTTATAAATTATGAATTAGGAAATTTAGAAAATATAAAGCTAATTAGAACAGAGACGATAACCTATGCCCTAAATGTGCCTTTTATTAGTCTACCATCATTATGAAAGACTTATCGCCTTATTTCACAAATGTGTACATGTGCACATACAGTGTAACAGTCTGATGACTGTGTGTAGAAGCATAGAACCTCCAATGTGGGAGCCAAATCCATTTGTTGATCCTAATACTGGTAAGAACTCACAACCAAAATGAATATAGTTTTCTTAACTATGTATTTTATACTATACTATATTACACATACATTTACTAAGTAACTTTAATGTTTTTGAAGACTACAACCACACACCTTTGGTTAAGCATTTAAAATCCCAGACTCCTTCCTCTTACCTTTACCTGACAATGAATCACGGCGGTTCTGGAGATAGTACAACAGCTGTTCTACCTCATTTAGCTTTGAGGGATGAATGAGTTTACATTCTTCAACCACTTTCCGGGCCAGAGAGGTTATATCTGTGTTAGCATTGAGACTCTTCAGACGAATGCTGTAAGCACATCCAAATTTCCAATTCAGATATTACAGAAAGTACATGATAAATTCAAAAACACTACTTTAAGATAACTTATAGATTATAAATTATATATAGAGAGAAAGTATATACCTATCTGGACATACAATCTTATTAAGATAAAGATTTAGATATAATTAGGCTTATATAAATTCAAGGCAATCATTTTCTGTGAACTGTACAAAAAGATACTAAAAGCAACATAAATCTTTTAAGAGTTTCTGGACAAGATATCCAGAAGTCCTGTTTTGAAGCAGAACTTCTGATGTGATAACAATCTTTATTTATTACTGAATATGAAATACACATTGCCAGAAATGATATCACTTACACTTAAATATGAACATTTTTCCAGTTTTTCTTTACTTGCCATGCTGGACTTAGAACCCAGGACCTAGCACTTGCTGGGAGAGTACTAGATATTCTGAGGTACTCTGGCATTCTTTCCTCTTAAATTGAGCTTAGGAAAGTCACGAGGAATCTAAGAAGAAAGGATGGTGCAGAGGAGCACACTGGCCAGTTTATTGGATTCATGGCATGAGTGAGAACTATGAAAACATAAAAACAGGACTGTCAAGTAAATACTCCTATGCAAGACTTACATTTAGAAGGAGAAAACGACCAGGTAACCACTGTATAGAATTAGTTCTTTGTGAAGAGGGCTAATTTTTGTAGGAAGATAGCAGTCTACTACAGGGATAAGTAAATAAGAATCCAGAGAAATATTCTGAACACGCATTTGTGAAGCCAGCATGTAGACACAGATGACTTCTGAATCCAGTCTTAGTATGACTTAAATATCCTTCCCAGCTTAAATTTGCTATAATGACATCATTTATCTTATTCTGTCTTAAATCTATTCATTTTTGTTTTTTGATAACTTTTAAGTGTTTAAAATCATTGATTTTATTTTGGACAGTTTTAGTTGAACATCGTAAGGCAGATATAAAGGATGGTCCACAGAAATAATCACAAAGACATTTCTATATTTAATTTTAACAAAGAGCTCAGAAAATTTGTTTGTCAATAAATCTGATTGAGAAGAGGCACAGGAGAAACTACATCAATAGCTCGGCATGATGGGAAAACTCAATTCCAGCACTTGGAAGGAAAACTGAAGACGAAGAACCATGAGCTCAAGGTCAGCCTGGGTTATACAATGGGACACCATCCCGAAAAAAAACAAAATGAAACTCAATAAATATATCTCTAAATTTGTATTAGGCTTTTAGAGTAGATTCATTTTCTAGAAAAAGTGTTCACAAGTACAGAAATTACAAACTTACCTCTCTCCCAGTTTCCTCTGTGTGCTTCTTCTATGATTAGCATCTTGCCTCCTGTGGCATATTTATTATCTTTCTCAAAACTCATAGAACACAGAGTGAACCATAATATAAGCTAGGAACTAATGCTGATACATCTAATTATTAACTGAGGGCCATAGCTTGTATCAGCATTCATTCTGTGTTCTATAAATTTTTATAAATTATGTGTCAATCATTGTAGTGTCATACATACAAGTTTTATTGCTCTAAAAATGCCCTATCTTTTGTCCATGGTAATTTCTAACTTTTTTATTATACTTATAGTTTTGTCTCCTCCATAATGTCAGATATTGATTAGTATATAGATTTTCCAGACTGACTTCTTTTGCATACCAATACACATGTAGGGTTCCTCCATGTCTTTTTTGTGCATGATAATTCATTTCTTTTCATTCTGGATAATGCTTTATGATATGGAGGTACCAAAGTTGATCCACTCACTATTAAGTAATATTTTGGTTGCTTTCAATTGTTGGCTATTTTGGATAAAGTTTCCATAAATGTACATGTAGACTTTTATTTAAACCTAAGTTTTTAACACATTTGAGTAAGTATCTAAAAACATGATTACTGGATATTATGTGAGCCTGTGTTTAGATAATATAAAATAGATGCCATTTTAACTGGACAGCATACATTTCCACATTATCACAAGATGTGACCGAGAATTCCTGTCACCACATTCTTGCCAGCATCTGCCATTGCCAGTGTTATGGGCCTTAGGCATTATAAGGGGTGTGAAGTGATTCATGTCTGTTTTAATACACACAGAAATTTAAATCTCCTCTAGGTCTACTTTCTAGCACCATATATATTAGCAATCCAGTTCAGCCTGTATTACCTAAAACTATTGTGTTATAGTGTGTAGTCTCCTAAACTTATATTGATAAAAAAGAAATTGGAGAAAAGGGAGAATTTCTTCCCTTTTTTGAAAATGACAGTTGTGATTACTCAACTGTTTTTAACCAGCATATGTACTTTTTGTTAGGCACCCAACGTCTATTAAAAACTAACAAAATACCATCTGTATAATTCCTAGGCCATAACTATCAGTTTCTCAAAATGAAATCTTCAGAAAGTTGAACTCTGTTGAGAATGGTGTATATCATTCCCCTGAGTGCTGTCAAGAGGCTGAAATACCAGGCTTGGGGATCTGGGCCATCACTGACTCCTCTAATTTAATACAGTTCACGTTACACCTGTCTGAATCTATATAGATTTTCTCTTCTTCACCATTAACAAAACCTCCTGAATTAACAAAACATTTTCCTTTTGGTAGTGTCCTTTGGTACACGCCTTTTGTTAGTGAATGTGATACACCTTTTATGTGAGTATCCTTTAGAGCTAAAATTTAATTTCCTCTCCTGAAGTGCAGGTTATGAAATTATAAAGTTAAAGACAGCTTTTCTTTAGGAAATCCAATAACAAAACCTCAAGAGATTTTTATGAGTGCTCAAGTCATATAATCGCAGGTCAGCAATGACAGAAGAAAATAGAGCAAAAGGATAAAAGTGTGAGCTGACTGCAGTGTGAGTTTGCACACATAGTTTTCTTCAGTATCTTGTACAGTCTAGAGAATCCATCTGTCTTTAATGAGTCATTAGTGTCCATCTCCTGATCCCAACAGAAAACTAGAGAAGACAGGAAGATGAGATACTAAGCAGTTTCTCTTTGTAGTGTCAACAAGCCAGGGTTTCTCAAATATAGTATTACTGAAATTCAGACTTAGTAAGCCTTTCTTGTAGGAGGCGATCATGTGCACAGTATTTGAATTCCACCTCTTAGATGCCAAGGTGACCGCCTTATAATGACAACCTAAAATATCTCATGGGAAACAATTTTTTTTTTTTTTTTTTTTTTGTGGGAAGAAACCATCCCCAGAATGTGTGAGGACTTGGAGTCAATAATTATTCTTAATGCAGCACTACCACGTGTGTTCTGACAGCCCGAGTACACTCAATTCCAATTGCTGTGGGATGTTCTGTATGGCAAATGTGTTGCTCTGATTGGTTAGCAAATAAAACACTGATTGGCCAGTAGTCAGGCAGGAGGAAGTATAGGCGGGACAAGGAGGAGAAGAATTCTGGGAAGTGGAAGGCTGAGTCAGAGACACTGCCAGCCGCCACCATGACAAGCCGCATGTGAAGATGCCGGTAAGCCACGAGCCAGTGGCAAGGTATAGATTTATAGAAATGGGTTAATTTAAGATATAAGAACAGTTAGCAAGAAGCCTGCCACGGCCATACAGTTTGTAAGCAATATAAGTCTATGTGTTTACTTGGTTGGGTCTGAGCAGCTGTGGGACTGGCGGGTGACAGAGATTTGTCCTGACTGTGGGCCAGGCAGGAAAACTCTAGCTACATCCAATGGCATAAATAGAAATGGTTTCTAACTAGTTACCAGGTCAACACCATGTAGCTGGGACAGGGTTTAGGAAGAACACTAAGCGATACCAAATCTTCTCTACTACCATAAAACTACAGGGGAAGGTAAGGTAATTATCAGGAAAACTGCAGAATGATGAAAAAAAGGACAGTTCCTGAGGGACTCCCTTAAAACAAAGAACGAAAAGTAGGACACAAGGAGATCTAGAGAAATCTAAGAAAGAGTTTGTCTTATTATTAACGTTTTTTCAGAGAACGAGATTGCTTTCAAGGGCTAATTCAAGACCTGGGCCCCGTTTGGGAACATCTGAACATCATACCATTCCCAGCAATTCTAGGGAAGAAAGAATACAGGATTTTCTAATGCTCAAATTTTCCAAATTAGGCAAAAAGGCCCATATAAACATATCTTTTGTGATTAATTTCACTTAACATTTCAAAAATTTTACTTTCTCTAGAATATATTCCACATTTATATAGTTTAATCCTTGATTAAGATGAAGTATGTCTAGAAGGATGCCATAACTATATTATCCATGAAGATTAAAATAATATCAGATTTGTATAAAGTTTACATAAACTTTATTTATTTAAAGTCCCCTATTTTCAAAATATACACAAATGAAGAAAACTTACATTTTTTGGCATTCTTTTCGTTCGCCCAGCATGGGGTCCCCCATTTCTCCAAGAATGGTAGCTTCCACTTCATACTGAACAATGAGAGCTTTTTCTGATGGATGGACATCAATATTCCCCCCTTTAACTTTCCTACAAAAACATAGAAAATAGATTAAAACCTCACAGAACATCCATTTTTTTCCACACAGTTTCTATGTCTAAAACATGAGGGCTGGACTAATACATGCTGTTTAATCACTTTCTGGGACAATCTGAGTCTGGGACAAGTGTATTTTTTCCTGGCCCAGCAGAAAGTATCTTCATGAATAGTGTTACCTTGAAAAAACATGTATTCACCCAAAGAACCATGTATAAAAGCAAGTGAAACATTTATAATTAGAATGTCTTTGCAGAGGATGACTCCAACTAAAACGAACTCTTTATTACAGTCTTGACTTGCATTTACCTAGTTGTAGGGGATAATAAACACTTTTTGGGGGGATATTTCTTAGTCATTTTTATTTCTTCTTCTAAAATCTCTGTGTTCAAATCCACAGCCCATTTTTTAATGAGTCATTTTTTTCCTCTTAAATTTTTATTTCTCTCTATATTCTGATACTAATCATAGTTACCATATGGATAACTAGCAAAGATCCTCTCCCATTCTGTGAGCTTCCCCTGCATTCAACTGTTTTAGTTGTGAAGCCCCACCTGTAAATTGTAGGGTAATCAATACTGGATAAGTGGAATCATATTCAGAAAGTCCTTTCCTACACTCATATTCTATATATAAATTTATATATGTTTATGTTTTATTCCAGCATTTTCAGTGTACCAGGTTTCATATTTAGGCCTCTGATCCATTTGAAATGAGTTTTTGTTCAAGGTGATAGATATGGGTCTAATTCATTCTTATACATGTGGACATCCAGTTTTCTTAGCATCATTTATTGAAGATTCTATTTTTCTCCAGTGTTGTGGGGCGTTTACCCACCACCCCCACAGCTTCCCAGAGTTTTCTTGAGTGCGAGCAGCAGGAAATATTAGATAGAAGGATTTATAGCGGAGAATCTTGCGGAGATAAACAGATAGCAAATAAAGGATAGCCTCGAGAGGGCCTGGAACCTATTCCAACGGGCCCTGACTGTCTCTGGCCCAGGGTTTTTATAGAGACGCCAAGGGGTGGAGCAAAAGACCTCCTCCCCCAGCACAGCCAAGTGCAGACCATCTCAGACACCTGCACTCAGGCCCGTGGTCCTGATCATCCTCTATTCGGACCTGCTGGGTAAAGCCACGAGGAACCCCAGAACGGGCTCCCACACAGTGTGTGATTTTGGCATTTGTCAAATATGAGACATTTATAGTTACAGTGTACTCATGTTTGGGTCTTCTATTTTGTTCCATTGATCTACATGTCTGTTTTTGTGCTGGTACCATGTAGTTTTTATTAGATGGCTCTGCAATATATCTTGAAATCTCTAATAGTAATCCCTTAAGCACTGTATGTACTTTTTGCTAAATTTTGCTTTGGTTATCCAGGGTTTTTTAATGTTTGAAATGAATTTTAGTATAGTTTTTGTTTTTCTATTTTTATAAAGAATGATATGGGATTTTGATTGGGATTGCACTGACTCTGTAAATAGCTTTGGGTATAGTAGTTATTTTCACAATACTAACTGCACCAATCCATGAGCACGGGATATCCTTTCATTTTAGATTCAAAGTTTTCATTGTAAAGTCCTTCACCTCATTGGTTATGTTCATTCCTAGATATTTTCTTTTCTCTAGGGCTACTGTGAATGGGAGTGTGTCCATGATTTCTTTCTTTGTATTTTTGTTGTTGGTGTATAGAAGAGCTATTGATTTTCTGATAAATGATTTCTTTACCGTTTATTAACAAACAAAATCCATGAACAAATATTAAAGAACAAATGGGGAACCTGAGTCACAAGCCACTGCTTACATCTATCTACCTTTGCTCAATCCTCCCTTGAAAAGACTGCCTCTTAAACCAAACAATCCCCCTCAATAGCCTAGCGGACCGGTGACAGAATTTCCCTAAGAATATTTGCAAGCAGATTCTTTATCCTGCCACTTTGCTGAGATTGTTAACTGTTTCTAGAATATTTCTGGTGAAATTTCTGGGGTCTCTTATGTATAATATTGTAACATCAGCAAATAATGATCATTTGACTCCTTTTTTCCTACTTGTATCCTTTCCTTTTCTTTCACTGGGCAGTGTATTGAATAGAGATGGGGATAGTGGGCAGTCCTGTCTCCTTCCTGATTTCAGTTGGGCTGCTTCAAGTTTTTCTCTGTTACGGATGCTGCTGGCTGTAGGTTTCTCAGACATAGTTTTTGTTACCCTGAGGTATGCTCTCTCTAGTCCTTTCTCTAAGTCTTTTATCAAAAAGCCATGCCAGATTTCATTGAAAGCCTTTTCTTCATCTATTGAGATAAACATGTGATACTTAGGTTCATTTATATAATTTATTACATCAATTCATGTTGAACCATACCTGCTTCTCTGGGATAAAGCCATCTTGGTCATGGTATATAATCTTTTGGCTATATGCCCATATTAAATTTATAAGTTTTTTAATGAGGATTTTGAATCTATGCTCACTGGGGAGGTTGGCCTATAGTTGTCTTTTTATTGTTGTTGCTGTGCCTTTAACTAGTGTGGTTATTACAGTAGTACTAGCTTCGCAGAAGGCAGTAGGGAGTGTGCTTTCTGGTTTTTGTTTTTGTTTTTAGTAATTTAAGAAGGATTGATTGTAAATCCTCTTTGAAAAGGTTAAATTCTGCTGTGACTTCATGTGAGCCTGGGCTTCTTTTTTTGTCAGAAGGCATTTTACTTATATTTTGTGTGTATGGGTGTTTGTACGTGTCTATGTATGTGTCTAAAACCTATGGTGAGTAGAAGAGAATATCAGGTCCCCTCTAATGGGAATTATGGTTGGTTCTGAGCTACTATGTGGGTGCTGAGAACTCAGCTGGAGCCCTCTGCAAGAACATTAAGAACTCTTAACTGCTGAGCCAAATCTAGCCCCTAAAACTGTTTTTACAATGGATGCACCTCAAGAAAATTTCTATTTATACTTTATAAGATGAATTATTTTATCTTAAATGCTAAACTTTCAAATAGGATTGAACACAGCATTTACAATGATGTGAGAAATGTCTAACTACTGAGATAATTATCTCTCAAATGCTTTACCTGCATTCTTAATTTGATAAAATTATTGGAATTTTTTTATTTGCAACATCTTAGTATTAAATTGGTATATTTTAACTACCTGAAAATGCCTATTAATATTGTCTTCTTAGTAACACCACTGCTTTGCTTTGTTTGTATATATGTATAGAAAACTGTACCCAAAGACGCTAAATTATCTAGAAATATATTTTCTATTTATTACAATAGAAGCCACAGAGAAATATTTATTAGAGTCCTTTAGCTGGAAATGAAATAGACAGTAAACTGAATCCAAATGAGGAGTAAAGAAAATTGATAAAGGTTACCATGTAGCTAAACAAAAAAAGCCACTGTGTACCTTTAGCCTGGAATGCTTCTTCAAGCAAATGTAAGTCCTTCATTATAAATAACTGCTTTATAAATTAAGTTCTCAGCTAAAAGGCGATGGCTTCTAGAATGGATAATTAAGAAATGAAGCATATACATACATGTATGTATGGTGTAGACATGGTAGACACTTTAGATCCAAAGACATGAGCAGGTTCAAAGTTAAGGGATGGGAAAAGAAGACACAAACAATACAAAAAAAGAGTGGAGTAATTATACAAAACTAGCTTTAAATTACAGGCTGGTACAAAGTGTAACAACTACTGTGGTGAGAAAAGGATCAATACATCCACAAGATCTAACTGTTACAAATATGAACTTGACACTAGAGACCTACACCATATAAAGCAAAAAGTGAAGAAATGAAAGGACAAACAGCTCTGTAACAATAGGGGCAGACTTCAATATCACTTGGAATAATAGGTATGCCTCTATAGATTATTATGAATACAGGAATTGAACACGATAAGCCAATTAGACCTAATACATATGAAGGAGATGCCCTTCCCCTAAAAAGGTGTAAATGGGATATTCTAACATTAGATCTTATGTTATGCACCTAGACAAGTCATCAATTTGAAAACACTAACATTACATAGTGTATTCTCTAATCACACATGAATAAAACTAGGAATCAGTACAGAAAGAAAACATTCATAAAAATATGGAAAATTAAATAAATCTATATCCACATAACTACTAAACAAAGAATAACTCATAAGAGAAATTATAAATGAAAACAACAGATATACCCATGATGGCTATAACTTCTAGCAAATGCATGATTACAGAATCAGCTTTTTCAGAACTCAAAGCAGTTGCCCATTGAAATCCTAAATAAGTATATTTCAATTTTCCAAATTCTGCAAAGTGAAATACATCCATCTGCCAGATTTCATTCCTCTGAGTACCCTTTGGGTTACATCCTGCTGTTAATGGAGTCTGATTATAAAAGGAACAAATAGGACATTTCCTTCCGATTTCCTTGGCTTCTTGCCAGGTTATGGAAAAATCTTTTTTTAAACCTTTACTATTGACATGATGTTTTTTTTCTTATGAAATTCTGAGACCTCCAGCACATTTCCTATCAATAATTTATCAATCTCATCATTACCTTGTGCTAAAGGGCCTGGCAGACTCATATGGGATTGGATGTGAGTTATATAAAAGTGACCCCCAAAACTCTACCAGAAAACTCCTACAGCTGATAAACACTTTTAGTCAAGTGGCTGGTGATGGGGGAATGTCTTTCTGTAGCTGTGCTTCCTTTCTCATTAGCACTGAAAAAATTCAAAGTTAATAGAGCATTATGTAATCTATTCTGGATGTCAGCATGTAGAAGAACACAAATAGATCCGTATTTATCAGCCTGCACAAAACTCAAGTCCAAGTGGATCAAAGACCTCAAATAAATCCAGATACACTGAACCTGATAGAAGAAAAAGTGGGAAATAATCTTGAATGCACTGGCACAGGAGACAACTTCCTGAACAGAACACTAGTAGCACAGACACTAAGACTAACAATTAATAAATGGGACCTCATAAAACTGAAAAGTTTCTCTAAGGCAATGAACACCGTCAATAGGACAAAATGGCAGTCTAGAGGATGGGAAAAGATCTTCACCAATCCAATATCTGATAGAGGGCTGATTTTCAATATATATAAATAAATCAAGAAATTAGGTATCAACACACCAAATAATCCTATTAAAAATGAGGTACAGATCTAACTAGAATTCTCAAGAGAAGAATCCCAAATGGCTAAGAAACACTCAAGAAGATGTTCAACATCCTTAGCCACCAGAGAAATACAAATCAAAATGACTCTGAGATTCCATCCTACATTTGTCAGAATGGCTAAGATGAAAAACACAAGTGACAGTTCATGCTGGAGAGGATGTGGAGCAAAGAGAACACTTCTCCATTGCTGGTGGGAATGTAAACTTGTATAGCCACTTTGGAAGTCAGTGTGGTGGTTTCTCGGAAATCTACCTTAAGCATATACTCAAAGGATGATCAATTCATACCACAAGTTCACCTATCTTCATAGAAGCTTTATTTGTAATAGTCAGAACCTGGAAACAACCTAGATGTCCCTCAACCAAGGAATAGATAAAGAAAATGTGGTACATTTACACAATGGAGTATCACTCAGCTGCTAAGGTCACCAGGAAATTTGAAAGCAAATGGATGGAAATAGAAACAAATCATCCTGAGTGCGGTAACTCAGATCAAGAAAGACAAACATGGCATGTACTCACTCTTAAGTGGATATTAGATGTAAAACAAAGGATAACTATGCTACAATTCACAGACCCAGAGATACTAGGTAACAAGGAGGGCTCATAGGGGGATGCCCAGATCTCCCTGGAAAGGGGAAATAGAAGAGATTTTTGTGAGTGTACTGAGGGTGGGTGGGGATGGGAACATGAGTGATCAGGCTAGGGGAGGGAGAATGGAAGGGAGGTTACTAAAAGAGACTAGTGGAAAGGGGGGCGCATTTCAGGGTCAGGTAAAAACCTGGCCCAAGGGAATCTCTCAGGATGACTCCCGCTAAGACTCCTAGCAATAGTGGATACATAGTCTAAACTGGCTATCTCCTGTGACCAGATTGGTGCCTAGCCAAACTGTCATCAGAGAGGCTTCATCCAGCAACTTATGGAAACAGATGTAGATCCACAACCAAACATTAGGCAGAGTTCAAGGAATTCTGCAGAATAAGGGGAGAAAGGATTGTAGGACCCAGAGGGGACAAGGACATCACAAGAAAACTCACAGAATCAACTAACTTGAGTTCATAGAGGCTCACAGACTTAACTGACAACAAAGGAGCCTGTATGGGACTGACCTAGGCACTCTGCATATATATTACAGTTGTGTAGCTTGGTCTTCTTGTGGGACTCCTAACAGTGGGAACAGTAGCTGCTCCTACTCTTACTGGCTTTTGGGACCCTATTTTTCATACTGGGTCACCTTGCCCAGTCTTAATACATGGGAAGGTACTTAGTCTGTTTTACTGCAACTTGATATGCCATGTTTTGCTGATACTCATGGGAGACCTGTCCTTTCCTAAACAGAAATGGAGGAGGAGTGGATTGGGGGGTGGGGTGGGAACAGAGGCGTGGGGTGGGAAGAGGGAGTGGAAGAAGAGGAGGGAGGGGATATAAAAATAAATTTATTTAAAAAAGGATGTAACTCAATTTTACACCTCAAGTAGCTAGAAAAGACTGAGAAAAAAAACTAGGCTATGCACTACTAATGGAGACTCGAGTTTGTAGAAACAGAAAATGAAGGTGAGATAAATGTTGATTGTTTAAAAGATCAAAAAGCCCGGCATGGTGGTTCATAACTTTATTCTGGTACTCAGGATACAGAGGGCTGGCAAACCTCTGAGTTCAAAGCCAGCCTGGTCTACATAGAGTTCCTATCCAGGGAGGGTCACAGTGAGACCCCATCTTACTGCCTAAACAATACCTAAGCAAGGATTATTACATCAATAAACATGCTATATAGAAGGGGAAGTCTCATGGGATCCAGCCCTAGACAAAGAACTCTAGGCAACTGAGGAATGCTGGGAGCTGGAGAGAGAGTTTTCCAGGAGGAGCCCTAATTGGTTACCCAATACTAAGTCAGGCCTGAAACCATATATCAGCATCAAAGAAGGAGAGGCCTTCTCATGAGGTAGATGAGAAGGTACCTGGAAGGGATTGGAAAGATGCACAGGATGGGGGAAATGATATATTTAATTTCAAAAAATAAAAAACACGTTTAAAAAGTTCAAAAAATCATCAAAATGTTGTTAGATTGACTAAGAAAGAAGACTCTAATTACTAGAATCAGAAAATAGGACATTATTACTAATATCATAAAATTAAAAAAATAAAATAATAAATAAAAAGAATAGCTATATAACTCACTAGCACTATGAGATATTGTGACAAAAACCTCTAACAAAGAAAAGTCTAGGACCAAATGGGTTTACTTGTAAATTAGACCAAGCATTTAAAGAAAAATAAACACCAATCCTTAGCAAGCTCCTCCAAAAAATAGAGGGGGAGAGAAAATACTTTACAATTTGTTATATTCCAAAGTTGGGCAAAGACACTACAAAAGCCTGTAGACTAATATTCTTGAGGAATACATTCGGAAATATCCACAGAGTGCTAGCTAACAGAACCTAGCAGCACATTAAAAGACTACACACTCCACATAATATTATCCAAGGAATTCAGCATATTAATAAAATGAAGAAAAATAGTAAATGATTATCTCAACTGATACAGGAAACCCATTTTATAAAAACTAACTCTTCATTCATAAATTGTTAAGGAATAAAGGAAAACCTCCAAATGATACAAGGCACGGATGAAAATTCTACAGTTAAAGTCATACTTGATGAGAAACAACTATTTTTCTCGCAAACAAGACAATGTCCAATTTCACCATCACTATTCCATATAGTCCCACAGACTTGAACCTGAGCAAAGAAGTAAAAAGGCATCCAGATTTGAAAGTAAGAAATAAATTATGTCCATCTGTAATGACACTTTTATTTTTTTATATTCTAAAAACTGAACAAAAATTTTAAGTTAATAAATATACTCAGCAAAATTGTATGTTTAAAAGTAAATTGTATTTTCATTGCTAGTAATTAAAAATTTAAAGGCTAAATTTAAAAAATTATATTTCCCATGACATCAAATAGAATAAATCACTCACAAATAAATGGAGGAAGGCTTAACAATTAAAGCACTTAAAAATTGCAGGAATTATTTAAGAAATAAAAAAAGGAAAGCCATCCTATGTTTAAGGACTGGATAGCATTATTTAGATAGTAGTATTTCCCTTGGATGATTCATGGGATCAATAGAACCCCTACTAAGGTCCTGACAGCCATTTTTTCAGAGAAGGAAAAGACAACACTAAATTTCATAGGGAAATAAAAGACCCTAAATATTAACATAATCATGACAAAGAGCAACAAAGTTGTAGGACTCACACTTCTCAATGTATTAGCTCCCTAATTTAAGCAATAAGTTCCTAGCACAAGGAGACATACATATTAGGATATCCGTTGATTAGGACTGACAGTGCAGCAGGAATAAACACCTACATTTACAACATTTACAATCAATTCTTTTTTTTTTTTTTTTTTTTTTTTTTTTTTTTTTTTTTTTGGTTTTTCGAGACAGGGTTTCTCTGTGTAGCTTTGCGCTACAATCAATTCTTAAAAAGGATGCTCAAGATATCAATGGAGAGAAAGAATAATCTCTTTGACAAATGATGCTAAGATTGATATTCTTAAGTACAATATACAATAATCAACTCAAGTGCATAAAAGCATAAAAGACAAACATATAAGAGCCAAAACTATAAAACATAAGGGAAAGCTTCATGGTCTTGAATTTAGCAATGGTTTCTAAATACGTTTGCAAAAGCAACAGTAACTATTAATAAATTAGACTTCCACAAATTAAAATTGTTGACACTACTGACATATTCAACACAGTAAAAAGACAACCAAGGCTGGAACAAATGTTTGTAAACTGTGTATTTAATAAGGCTAGTATTGAGACTATAGTTCAGTAACAACTTTTTCCTAAAAGAGAAAGACAGATGACCAAGGAGCAGATGAAAGAAGCTCAACTTTCTTAGTAGTTAGGGAAATGCAAATCAAAATCAGAGTAAGACACCACTTTACACCCCCTAGAATAGCTACAGTTATAGAACACACACTCAAACAATACAGAAAGAGAAGATATCAGGCATTGGTAAAGTGTGGAAAAATTGAAGTCTACATACATAAGAGGGAACATAAGAGGTATAGACACTGAGGGAAAGCTATTTAATGGCTCTTCAGTGAGTCCAACATAGAATTCCTCCATGTTCCTGCAATCCCAAGCTTATGAATATACCAAATGACTGAAGAGAAGTGTTCAAACAAAATCTTGTCATGATGATAGCAACTTAATTCCTAATAGGCAATAGGCAAAAACCACCTAAAAATATATCCACACTTCAGTCATGAATAATCAGATTATAATATATCCATGCAATGAAACGTTATTTCATTACTAAAAGGGAATATATGTTAATGCACAGTATAAGTGGAACGTAATTATACAATATGAAAAAAACTGAAAAAAGCATACTCATATCCATCAAGTTTCTGCCTTTTCTATTAGATCTGTATATCATTTATATATAATAATCATCTCTCTCATATATACGTGTGTGTACATGGACAAAATCTGAATGTAATGCAAAGTTTATTTTGTCAAAATTAGATAAAACCAAACAATGTACTTTCAACCTTTTTCCAGATTCTGACTCTAAAACATCACAGTGACTAGACCAGTTATATGTATTGTTTTCTAAGTGATGTGGCTTGAAAACAGCGTCCACACTAGTACAATGACCCTGAGTGAAACCACACCTGACACAACACATTATATGAAACCCAGCAAATGGTACAACAGCAGCACTTTCTCTAACATAACCTCAGGTTTCAAGTTGAAATTAGAAGATTCAATGTATTTGACCAAAATTTTGTGTGTATATGCATTGAGGTGTGTGGGTAAATGTACATGTGTGCATGTTGTTAGCCAAATTATGTGGGTAAAGAAGTACTGACTCAGTGAGATTTGTTAGGGTTACATATTCCTTTTACAAATCTCTACTCAAAGTCTTTTCATTTGCTATTTTCAATAAGCGAATAAAATGAAAAAGACAAATGACTATGTTCCCCTGTCTTGCAAAGGCAGTATAGTTGATTTATCTTATAATTGTTTGACTATGTTTAAGAGTCCGCTAATGTGTAAGATATTTCTGTGACAGCTAGAACCCTACCAAGCAAGGGAAAAATATACCCATCAAAAAGTATATTAGGACTTAAGCTAACTTAAAACATCTAACATTCATGTTTTCTCTTTCAAAAGTATTTCATATTTTGTCCTTGTGTTTCTCAGGAAGTACTGTCTCTCATTGTCAGATGAATTATGTCCAAAAAAAAAAAAATGGGCTTTTTGTAGTGAATCAGCAACAAAGCTTTAACAAAAATATAGGCTCCATCCAAATCAGCATTTTCTTTAATTTGTTCACTGCTTGCTCACTCTTGGTCCAGTGAGAGGTGTTATTTTTAACCATGGGTGCCCGTACTTTGGCAGAAGTTAAGGAATCTCAACAAATTTTCATTTTTCTTTGGAGTAGCTGATATCACACATACTTAAGATAGAAAATGGTAAGCTCTTTCTTGCCAAGGTCTTAATAACAATGCACTTCTTACAGAAATTATTTTGTGAATATGAGAATCAAGTGGGTGAAATGGACCAAGAACATCTGGCTGAACATTTCAATCCAGTCTTGCATGAAGTAAAAACCACCACGTCCACTTTTATTCAAAACCCCCATGATTTGTGAATCTCAAACTCAACATAAATTGGTGATGTGACAGAATTCATCTCCAAGTCCCCATAGGATTTATCTATTGAGGAAAACAGCACAGTAGGGCAGAAAAAAAAAAATGAAATATGGGTTACCTCGTCCAACCTGCCAATCACTGCGAATATAAATTAATGTAGCAAGGAAACCATCTGATGCTGTCAGCACCCCGCCCCCGCCCAGCCAAGGTGGATTAAGGACCTCGCGCCCCCGCAGGGCCCCGTCCTTTATTCCACCCATCACTTTCCCCCTCTTTCTTTCCTTCCCTGCATCCCACCCTTCCACCTAGCTTTGCCCAGTGACAACCCAGGGTCAGCAGGGAAACACCTGAGGACCAGTTCAGGGCGGGGCCCGGGTCGTCACCTTTTGAGGTATCTGGCGTCCTCGCCTTGCATGGCGGCGGCGGTAGCGGCGTGGGGAGGATGGGGGTGTCTGAGAGTCTGGGGGGGCTACTTCCGGGGACCCGGCCAAAGTACCCTCACAGCCAAGGCGGTGACAGTCCCGAGGCCTGCAAGGCGGGGCGGCGGCGGCGCTGCGGTTACCACGGTGAGGCCGCCGGCTCCTCCCACAGCTCCTGGGCCCCAAAACACTGGAGCAGCCCGGACCCGCCCAGAGCCGTCAGGGCCCGGCTCTCCGCAAGGCGCATGCGCCCACGGGACAGCTGCAGTATGCGCAGGCTCAGTTTGAGCCCTTGACTCCCGCGACTAATCTGACGCTCCCAGGAAGAAGCTCAGGAAGGGTTTGGTGCTGATCGGGGAGCTTGTGGTTAGGAGTGATATTCCTGGTCACTGCCCCCTGGAGGATGGGAAAGGAAAAGGCATAGCAATCTGCAAAATTGGGATTTCAAGTCCTTAGCGTGGAACAAGACAAGGGTAACCAGTTAACTTTTTTTTTAGCTAACTGATAGACATCAGGCTAACAACCTCTACAGCGGGGCTTCTGCTTTGGAACATGTAAAAGATTCTGCATTGATTGCGCTGAGTTCTAGCTGGTGGAAATGGTCTGCAGTATGGAATGGATAGAATTAGACTCAACTTTGGAATGGATAGAATTAGACTCAACTTTGAAAGTGGCATTTTAAATCATAAACGTAGAAAATACTCCCCTCCATCAAAACAAGCCAACTTCTGAACTTCTAAATCGTTCACTGATTAACCTTAACTCAAAGTTCATGAGTAAATGTTTCTTCTAAGGCAGGTAGTTGCTGACAATTTGCAACAAAAAGAGCTGTTTTTTAGCAGTAGCAAGACACTTGCTAGGCTTTGAGTTAGCCTCTGCTTTAACCTGTTCCTCATTTACTATCTTATTATTATTAGCCACCCCTCTTCCAATGAGTTCATAGAATATTGACTGACATTTATGTGTAAAATGTCATGTTGATGCTCTATATGGAATATATACTGCACAGAGACATTGCAAAGATGTTTTATGGCCCTACCCACTCACACCAACTATACTATTTCTGTTAAAGTTATAACTATTTTTTCAATCTATCAAGAAAGGAATTTGGAGCAAACTTTAAGTACTTCCTGTTTATCAATTTTCCTTATTGAACTGTCACAAAATTCACAGGATAGTCCTGCTATTCAGCTTTTCTTCCCATTCACAGTCTGCCCATTAGTCTAAGCAGTTCACCTGTGAAGTCCTTCCTAATTGGACTTTATATTTTCTGTGTTTTCTCAAACACTGATTCTTCAAACCAATGCAAAAAATGTACAAATTATCATCCACAACACCTTTAACAGTAATAAAAACAGGGCACATTACTTTAAAGCAGTGGTTCTCAACCAGTGGGGCGCAATGCAAACTCTGGGATTGAATGACCCTTTCACAGGGGTCACCTAAAATAATCGGGAAAACAGATATTTACATATGATTCATAACAGTAGCAGAATTACAGTTATGTACTGTCAACGAAAACGATTTTTATTGTTGGTGGTCACCACAACATGAAGAACCGTATTAAAGGGTCGCAGCATAAAGAAGATTGACAAGCATTGCTTTAAAGTTTTTATATAGGCTGGCATGATGGCTCATTGGGTAACAGTGCCTGCCTCCACACCTAATAATATGAGTTCTATCCTTGGGCCCCACACCATGAGAGGATAGGAATCTACTTCTGCAAGTTGTCCTCTGACTTACACGTGTCCTGTGACACACGAACACATCCATAATGAAATAAAAAATTTTTAATGTAAAGCCTCCATATACCTGAAGTTAGAAGATCAAAAGATATATTAAGATGAACAGCTAGTAAAGATTCACGCAGTGTAGGGTTTCGACCCAACTAACCTGTTTTGCTCACTCCTCCTACCCATATTTGCCACTGAACTAATATTTGGAATTGAAAATATGAATCAGAGTTTGAAAAGGAAAACAAAAACCAGAGCAATGAAGAGATAAACAGAAATGGGATAAACTAGTAAAGCTCAACTGTTAGTTTGGGCCAGGAAATGTAAAATATGAAACTGATAATTTTTATGTATGAAAGTATGGAGACACACAAAGATAAACGAGGCTCTGAAATAAGGGCAGTGGCCAATTTGAAATAATTTGATTATCAGGAGGACTAATAACTGAGGTTATTTTTAACATTAAATAAGTCAAAATTAGAGTCCATCATAATTCTTAGCAGATAAAACCAAGAGAAAAACCACTTTTGTTGAAACCAGTAACTATATCAAGGTCTTAATGAAATTCTGAAAGTGGTTAGACCTCTTATCCATATATTTTGTAAGGATAGTTCACCTCCTTTGGACAAGAGAAAAACTTGTTTACAGGAAATTCTGACTAGTAATAGGGACTAATGATAGTTACTATTTGTAAATCCCAACATAAGCAGATTCAACTAACTCTCAGTGATTTATTCTGAAGTTTAAGCTTGCAAAGTTTCATCACAGAGAGCATGTGTGTACAATGAAGACTGTTCAAGATTGATCAGAAGTGTTGTGCACTGTAGAAAACAATTTAAAAACTGGATCTGAATTACTTTTGCAGGATATTGGATGAACATAGAAAAACATTTAAACAATGAAAAAAGTTAATTATCCGGGAATATCCTTACAATAAAGATAAGTATTAGGAACACTATATTGAAGAGAAAAAGAAAATTGAAAATTACATACATATTTTTAAAATTTCAGGTAATTTACTGATAATAAAATGTATTCCTCTTGGTCTCTAGTTCTATGATATTTGGCAAATTAATAAGTCATATAATTGTCAGGATTATAAAAATAGATAGTTACTATCCTTCCAAATTCCCATGTATTCCTTTGGCAACATATTATACTAACAGTTCAGAAAAATGTGGATCTGTATTCTGTTCTCATAATTGTACCATTTCAAAAATGTCATCTAACCAGATGTGGTACAGTGTTTTGAGTCTGATTTTGGGTGTGAACAATATTCTGGGTTCTCTTCCTTTGATACCCTTGAGGGCAGATGTGCCTCATTATTGCCTCCCATATGGTCTCCAATATAACACTGTGGAAGGTCTTGTGACCACCGAATGGTTGGACAATTCTGGTGGGAAGATTGGTTTGCTACAGTTGGAGGGTGGAGATCTAAGATCCTTGCTTGGATCTTGTTCATGGTGTTGGGAGTGAATTCATACTAATATATACTATATATATTTATATACTAGTATATGTTTTATTTCTTTTATAAGAAGTTCTTAAGTAGAAAAACTGACTTATTGTGATTGAAAATAAGACAAGCAGTTTGACTTGGGACACATGTTAAGAGTAGTTAGACTGCACATGGTCTAGAGGAAGCTTTGGGGTAGAGGTTACTCATTCGAACGCATTTGTCAAAATGCACCAAACTGTGTAGTAAGCCATTGTAACCATATTGTATATGTTATTCCTTAACTGATTGATTTAAAATAGTGAGCCAAAACAGATGGATCAAATAGTATGTTCTACACACTTGAGGAAATCTTTGAATAAAAGAATTAGTGGAGTGAGAGTGGGTAGTTCAGTCAGCCAAGTGCCTGCCATGTAAGCATGAGGACCTGAGTTTGGATCCAGTGTCCATGTTATAATCAAACATACATACACTTGGGAATGGGTAGGCTTTCATATATATATACATGTATATGTATGCACTGCACATGCATAGGAAGGCACATATTCATATAGCCACATGAGAAGATACATACACCAAGTACACATAAACAAAATATTAACATTTAATATCATGCAGAGTAAAGTGAGAAAACTAATTTTTTTTAAGATTAAGATAGGAATACTATTGCAACTATGAGCTCATAACAGTTGTGGTTGCCCTGCTCAGGACTAGGCCCATGGGGGAGTCATGAGCTTTTATCAGTTTTGGGGAACTATTGTCTGTTGATGGATGCTGGAGGTTGAATTGTGTACTACTGTTAACCCACTAGCCTCAAATGGATAATTCCACACCCACAGTCATACACCCTGACTAACCTCAAAGGGTCACAAAACAAAACAAAAAGACGTATTTGTGGGTTAGGAACTTTCAGGGAGGAGTTAGGGGTATGAGAGGTGTAAGAAGGAAATGCAGGGTGGATGTATGAGAGTATGCAGCATGCATCATATACATGTGAAGTTTTCAATTTTATTAATAAAAAAGTAGGAACAGCATATAAGAATCTATAAGTGTTTTATGTGACTTTTAGAATAAAATAAAAGTCAAGTCAGAAATCCCAGTTAAAGTAAAGAAAGAAAACAATAAACATGGAGGTGAAAGAATGCTACAGATAAGAAGAGCTACCTTGATTCCTTGGGAATTGTACATATTTATTAATTTTATTGCATTTATGTATTTATTGTGTGTGCTCTAGTGTGTATGGAAATTAGAGGACAATTTGCAGGAGTTGATTCTTTCCCTTCCATTTTGTGGGTCCTTGGGTTTGAACTCATATCATCAGGCTTGGCTGCAAGTGCTTTTACCCAATCAGCTATCTGCTGGTCTTATATGTATTAGTTTTGCATTTCCCTCTTATTACCATCCCCTAGAGCAACTGTTCTTAACCTGTAGGTCGCGACCCCTTTGGGAATCAAATGACCCTTTCACAGGGGTTGCATATCAGAGATCTTGCGTATCAGATATTTATATTATGATTCATAATAGTAGCAAAATTATAGTTATGAAGAAGCAGCATAATAATTTTATGGTTGGTGGTCACCACAACCTGAGGAACTGTATTAAAGGGTCACAGCATTAGGAAGTTTGAGAACCACTGCCCTAAAGTATTACAAATTGCTTAGGGGGAAGAGATGAAACATTTTCACGATTTAGAAAACATTCACGTTGTGTAATGGTTAAGAGACTGACTTCTGAAATCAGAATTGGGTTTAAAGTGCCTGAAGAATTTCTCAAAGGATGAAAACAACAAACAAACAAACAAATGTTTAATAGAACATATAACAGGGATGTCCCAGGAAAGGCAAGAGTACAGGGAGGGACAAAAGGATGAGATCCACATTGTGTTTAGCTAACGAGAAGTAGCTTGAGATAGAGAATTAGGTCTGAGTGAAAGAGCCAATGAAAAATTAATTCAGAAAAGCCAGCAGGGTCATCACCATGGGAAACCTGGGCCAGAGGATTGGGGTATTTGGATATGTCCTACAGGCATGAGGTGCCATGAATTTTAATATGAGAATGTGGTATGCTGAGATTTATTACTTATAGTAGCATTCATTGATCTGCACTTACGTAAATAGCGACTGAAAGCAGAGGTGTAATAATTACATTTGAAAATAATTCAAGTAAACTATTTGATTCATCCTGATTTTCTTTAGTAATCTTTATACGGTATTTCTTACCTTGTGACTGCTTTTGGGACATCATCAAATGGCCACTGTGGTCCAAAGAGTCCACATCCACTGGATATTAGTGCAGTCATCTTTTCACTTTTCAAATTAATTTGAGCTCATGATACACATCTTAACACAAAGGAGATTTCAGTTAAAAGGAGCCTTTACAATACATCTTATTCTTGATGGTGGCAACCTCTATTGACAACCAGTATGACATAGCAAACAATTATGACATCACTGGGTGGCTCCAAGAGTCAGAATAGGGAGGGAAATGACCCATAAGGGTAATGAATCTTGAATATATTTTTCTCTTACAGTGTGATTAACAGTTTAATAGCTGTGTGCTGTGCCAACCTGATGATGCTTGAAAATACACAGTCAAACAAATGTATTATCTTATATACACAGTTGATATGTGTTTAGTCACACACATCTGTCTTTTCAATTTTATATATGTGGATTATATGTCCAAGGAGAAGTTATAAGACAGTATAGCCACTGCTACTCTCATGTGTATTCTTTTGGGGAAATGTACTTGGGATGATGAAGAGAGGATCTGAACTTAATCTGTTATCAGCTGACTTATTAATTTTCCCAAAATTTATAAGCAGGTGTTTCTTTAGACTTGGGTATACAAATATGGATAGGTATAGTTTCAGGGAGTACATTTAATTGCAGCGTAAGTACAAAGAAAGGAAATGGATAAAATTAATAGCAATACATTCTACATTGGACTAAAATGTACTTCTGTGAAACCTAAGGAGGAAGTGGCTCAAGAATCGTTAATCAAGCTTTTAGTGCATGTTGAATGTGTAGGACACTCTCCAAAGAATTGAAGCCATGAGAACAAGAGAGAGACCTCAGCAATCAGAGGACAAGTACTCAGTATTTCTGCTATCTAAGCCATATTTTCCACACATCTATATCTTGATTTTATGTGTTGTTTTTCCCTTGACCATTCTACTGATTATTTTTAACCTATTAACCAAATTCTCATGAAAGATAGCACACCATCTCTTTCTGTCACTTTGTGGCTTCGAATTCCATAATCTCACACAAATGTCTTTTGAGTTAGATATTCAGTGAATCCAATCTTATCACATACTTGTTAGTGCATATTACATATTCCAGAGACACTTCAGAGTTAAAGTAATAGGTAAAGTAGTAGTCAAAATCATCTGACCACTTGGGGAAAATTCAAACTACGGCCATATTAGCATCTAGGGTTTTCTTTTGAAGCTTTAGTAGCAGTATTAGAAAGAGTTTATTGCTGAAAATGTATGACAACTGCCGCATAGCTCTCGTGGAATGACTTGAAAAGGGTGTGGTTACCAAAGAGGCCCCCTCATCACCTCTGTAAGAAAAGTTATTGCTGTAACATGAATGTTTGTGACATAACCTCTGGACCATTAAGAACAGAATAAGAACTGCCAACTCATTCCAGTTAGCATATATTTCCAGGATTAACATACATTATTTTCCATTGAGTAACATAATCACAGTTTACCATGGAGCCAAAATCTTGTCATCTTTAATTTGACTTAAAGATTTTTATTTTATTTTATTTCCCCCTCTCATTTCTATTTTCTCTTTTCCTCCCTTCTTTTCTCTCTCTCTCTCTCTCTCTCTCTCTCTCTCTCTCTCTCTCTCTCTCTCTCTCTCTCTCTCCTCCTTAATTACTCCCCTTCCTCCTGTGATAGACAGAATACATGTTATAGAAATAACTACGAACTTCAGAAAGATTGTTTCCAATTTGTAAACTTTGTCTATCTTCACTAATTGTCATTTTCCTTTAAATTATTTTCACCAGCCAGGTGGTGGTGGCACACACCTTTAATCACAGCACTTGGGAGGCAGAGGCAGGTGGATCTCTGTGAGTTTGAGGCCAGCCTGGTCTACAGAGCAAGAACCAGGACAGGCTCCAAAACTACACAGACAAACCCTGTCTCAAAAAAACAACAAAAAAAATTCTTTTCACATTTTTCTTCATTTATGTGATTTTTTGTCTTTCTATTTTAATACATCATTTTTGTATTTAGTCATGCTTGTGTATTAGAATAGATTTTTTTAAGTTTCCTTCTTAGTTTTGACATTTGTACTTTTATGGTATTCAGTAGTGTGATTCAATACACACATACAATGTATAATGATTAAATCCTCAGATACTCTCATTTCTATGTAAGGGGAACTTTCAAACACTTCCCTTCTGGTTATTTTTAAATGTGTAATTGGCTGTCTTAGGCAATAGTTAGCGTGTGGTGCTATAAAGGATTACAACTCATTCCATTCTAACTCTGTTATCCACTGTCTACCCTCTCATTAAGCTTCCCTCGTCCTGCTCCCCCTAGCTCTAGTGAATTTTAGTCTACTCTCAGAACCTATGAAGTTGTCCCCACTCCCGGCTTCCATGAATGAGGGAGGCATTTGTTTCCCTGTTCCTTATTTCCCTTAACATGAAGTCCTCCAATTTGATCCATGTTGTTACAAATCATAGGATTAGTGAGCCAGTAACATTCTATCCTGTATGCTTATTTTATATAGTCCACAGATTAATCTTTGACATCCATATCTCCAGGTTTGAATCAGTTTATCAAGTGTATAGTAAGCAAAAGTAAAAGAATGAATAGCAAGGAGCAAGGTGTAGAAATAGCACATAGATATCAGAACATCATCAGTTCAATGCTCACACTATCCACAGAGACAGCTGGAGTAGCTTGATTGGGGAACTAAGCAAAGGTGACATCATCAAACCAGGAGCTTGCAAACATCCAGCAGAAATTGATGGGGGAAGCTGAGCAGTCAGCTGGTGTTCTTGATAAATAAAGTCTCAGGTACATTGTCTTTCCCTCAATGAGATTTTCTTAGTTTTAAAAATTTTATTTGAATGTGAGCTTTAAATAGTTTTTTCTATTTTTGTGTGTGAAGTCTTTAGGTTTTTCTATATATAAGATCATATCATCTGTAATCAAGAATACTTTGATGAGCCTGGCAGTGGTGGCGCACGCCTTTAATCCCAGTGCTCCAGAGGCAGGCAGATCTCTGAAACCATCCTGGTCTGTAGATCAAATTCTAGAATAGCCAGGGCTACCCAGAGAAACCCTGACTCAGGGAAAAATAAACTTTGATGATCTATTTGACATCTTTTGTGACTGGATACTGTTTAATTATTTTTCTTACCTAATTGCTCTGGATAAGTTGTGTAATATTATCTTGAATAGGAATGATGAAAGTGGACATCCTTGTTGTTTCCCCAGAAATCCTTTTAGAATTTCCTCACTTACTAGGATATTGTCTGTGGGTTCATCATATAGTTATGTTTGTCTTTTAATATGCTGATGTGTGTGTGTGTGTGTGTGTGTGTGTGTGTGTATGCAGATTCCCAAGATCTCATAGATAGTGCCAAAAGACAAATGTGAGTGGATGCACCTGGCCATGCCTGATCCAGATTGTTATGGAATATTAGTTAAAGATGTGTTATATTCTTTTATGCTGTGGAATATTTGTTTTAATGATGCAAAGATGTGTTGCATTCTTTTATGTTTCATGTGTTTAACTCTGTGAAGCTTCATTACTTTGCCTGCCTAACACACCTGATGGGTCTAATAAAGAGCTGAACAGCCAATAACTAGGCAGGAGAGGGGTAGGCAGGGCTGCCAGGCAGAGAGAATAAATAGAAGGAGAAAAAAAAAGGAGGGGAGAATGCCAGGGGTCAACCACCAAGCCAAACAGCCAGACATGTAATAAGATGGAAAGAAAAGACATAACAAAAATAAAAGGTACAAGTCCAGAGGCAAAAGGTAGACAGGATAATTTAAGAAAAGCTGGCTTGAAATAAAGACAACCTCAGGCCGGGCATTTATAAGTAATAATAAGTCTCTGTGTGATTATTTGGGAGCTGGTTGTGGGCTCCCCAAAGAGCAAAGAGTAAAAGAAACAACTACATCAGATAAAAGCAGTTAAGCATGCTCTTTCCTTCTCCTTCTTTTCTTGCTTTTCTTCTTTTCCTTTTCTCTTCCAATTCTTCCTTTCCCCAGAGCTCATGTATACATTAGTTATTTCTGATTTCAAAGCCTCTACAAGCACGTTATTGTTGTATTCTATTCCATAATGTGAAATCACCAAAATATTTAATTAAAGAAAAACATTTAACCAAAATTAATTTCACTATGATTTAAACTAGCCCTGCTGTAAGAACATTCTTTTTTGTTTTGTTTTGTTTTTGAGTACATATGGTTTTCAAACAAAAGCTGCCAATGTCCGATTCTTTGACACCTTCCTCACCAAAATATTGCCCGTTAAAATTAAATTGATGCCTTATTTAATGAAGCTACATAGGCATTTTATATAGCTCTTTAAGTATTTTCTTTTACACCTTTCAGTACCTCGCAGAAAACCACACGGGATAAAAAGTAAACAAAGTGTGAGGGCTGGCGAGACAGCTTCACAGGTAGAGGGGCTTGATGCCAAGCCTGTCAACCTGAGTTTGAACCCCCAGAAACCACAGGATGGGAGGGGAGAACAAATTCCTACAAGTATCATCTGACCACCACGTGTGTGCCATGGCACAAGCACCCAGACATACCCATTCACATGCACATAAGATAAATAAAATGTAAAATAAATAAGAAAGAATTGTAAACCTGAACATTTTTGTTCTGATTTACAGATTTATAACTTCAGAATTTAAAGATATTTTAAACTTGGTCAAAGTCAAATGACCTGATTTTGAAACATTTTTTAAGATTAGGAATTAGGAGTCAGCTAGTCTCTGAGATACACGTTCCTAAAATCCTAAGCTGCATTAGTTAAAATTCCTGGCTCCTGGTCATGATGAACTGACCTGGAGTCATTAATAAACAACAACAACAAAAAAATTTACCATTAAAAACTCCCAATGAGTTTATAGTCTTATGCTCTGTAATGTAACAAATATGATTTACATTTCCATACTATTCTACAGATGGCTTATTAGTAATTCTATTTTGGAGAGCAGAGTTTTGCCAAGCGATAAAGTCACTACAAGGCCTCAGAATTTCTATTTCAAGGCGGTCCCTTTATAAAATCTGTCCCAGGTTTGCTCTGTAATGGATTTCCCAGGTTGGTGATATGCCACCCAGAAAATGCCATTTCCTCTTTTCTCCTCTTTCACTTCCTGCTCATACTGTGAAGGCTTAGTTTATACTACTCGAGCTTACTTATTGCGGTTTGCATAAAATTATCCTTCACTCATCCACACATTGTAGATGATGGTTATTTGCCTATAAACCTAACAGGTACTGAGCCTTATTTACCCTCCTGCTCTGTGGACACTTTGGGAACAAACGGGCAGTTGTTTTTAAACACTTGCCCTTTTTTAATGACATTTGGAACTCCTTTGCCTTGTTGCTTGTGTGCTTCTTAACAACCCGAGTCTCCTTCTTTCATGGTGTTGACTCTGGAGCTGGTGTGAACAGAGGCTCTTGGAAATGCTGGAGTGTTAATATCCTGGCATGTGTCTTGCTATATGCAAAAGACGGCTTCTCCAGGCTGCTGGGGGCCGAGGGGCTGCAGGCCTTTCATATCCCGTCCAGGCACACCTAGCCGTGAACGATCACATACCCGTGGTACCCTCCTGTGCTCTCTGTTCTCATTTGCCCACAACCATGCCAGGAAACCCGACCCCACGTTGACTGGAGTGTTGCTGTGCATCCGTTTCTAGAATGCATGGTGCTGCACATATGTTTCCAGTTAATGCTCATGTTTGAACGTTTTAGGTAACTTTTTTAAAAATTAAATAATCTTGTATAAAAAAATTGTCAGTTTGTGTTAAAGAAGCACAATTATGTGCCTTTGGGGGATTAGAGAGAGAGGGGGAGAAAAAAAGGAAGAAAAAGTTGAAATGCTTCAGCCCCCTTACATATATTGCCATAAATGACAGTGACGTTGAAACATAGTTGTACATTTGAGGTTCAAGGGGTTTTAAATAGCTTTTGAACAAATCAAGCACAAAGTAGTATTACTTATATTAAGAAACTTATTTAAAACAGAGCCCATTAATGAAATGTGATTTAAAACCATGTCTGTTTTAAATATATGTTCAGAATTAAGTTACTAGGCCAGAAACTGAAAGTCAGAAAACCGATACCTGAATATAATAACTCCAGCTTTTGAGGCAGATTTATTATTTCAATACATGGGGAAAGCATGATTTGGTAAATTACCATATCCAGTGTAATATAATTAGACTTAGAAAACTTCATAAATTTCTGAAAGTGTAGTATTTTGGACTACATTTCACTCAATAATGTAACAGCTATCCCAAAATGGCCTGGTGGTGCTGTGGCCTCTTTAATGTAAAAGGGGAAAGCTGGTTAGAGGGAGTGCAAAAACCTTAGTAACTTTATCTGTACCATTTATATTTACATAGACGTTATATGTGAAGACACATATAAGCTATATAAACACACACATACATCTAATATATGTGTTTAAATCTGAACAGCTTAATCAGATGTTTCAAGACCAAATATCAGATTGATATTACTGCCTGATTCTTATTTAGTCTCTCATGATACCCATTTTTAGATAGCACTTGGTATGGTAATTAAACTTTTTTTTCCATGTGTTTTATGATCTTTGGGATCTTGGGGATCAGGAGGAACTTCCACCCCCACAATTAGTTGATGACTAGATGTAGCAAACAACTGGCCTGGAAACATGCCATTAATCACATGCCAACTGCTCCAGGCTCATACCCTGATCAGTACCCTGGTCAAACTGACTGTACACCAACCAGGCACCAGATAACTATGGACTAGGCTATGTTCACAAAAGTGTAGAAATTATTTAAACCATCCAACCCAAAACTTGCACAGTGTACCGCCTCACTCATTTATTCCTTCCTGTGAAAACCACTACAGTCTTTGGTCTTTCTGCTCCCTTCTTCTAGGTATATCCTCATTTGGAGCTGTATAGTATAGTCTACCTGCCTCCTTCTGAGACCCATGAATAATGTTACATTTTCATGGGATCCTTTCTTCTATATATGTCCTCATCCTGTCTCATCAAAATAAATCCAAAGTACATTCTAGTATATTTTGCCATCCTTTGTTTGCCAACCATTTACTCCTGGCCTCTCCACAATCTCTTTAGTTTTTGTTTTTGATTTTGTTTGTTTGATTTCTGAGACAGTGTTTCTCT
The DNA here is from genome assembly GCF_049852395.1 of Peromyscus maniculatus bairdii. Classification (NCBI taxonomy): domain Eukaryota; kingdom Metazoa; phylum Chordata; class Mammalia; order Rodentia; family Cricetidae; genus Peromyscus; species Peromyscus maniculatus. Next base: position 72,807,677 of record NC_134862.1, on the reverse strand, counting down.
GTGTAGTTTTGGTGTCTGTCCTGAACTTGCTCTGTAGACCAGGCTGGCCTTGAACTCACAGAGATCTGCCTGCCTCTGCCTCTCAAGTGCTGGGATTAAAGGTGTGCACCATTACCACCCGGCTCCACAGTCTTTTGCATTTCCTATTCTTTTTTATTAATTAATCAGTTAATTAATTTTTCTCAGTCCGATCAGTTTTCCCTCCCTCCCTCCCTCCTCTCCTTCCAGTTCCTCCTCCCAATCTCCCCCTCCCCCTAGGCATGCCCTCTCCTTTCTCTTCAGAAAAACGCAGGTCAGAGTCCAGAGTGCTAACCATTTTCTTACTGTAACTGAAGACAGTAAGAATGGTTTAGATTGGTGTGTAATATCAACTTGAACACATCAGTGGATTGTTTTACAAGATCAAAAGTTAATTTTCGGAGTGATTCCACGTTGTTATAAATTATTACATATAAAATATCTAAGTATGGATTATGAAGATAATGTCTTATTAAGAAATTTTATTATTCATTTTACATACCATTCACAGATACCCCTCTTCCCTCCTCCCACCCCTCCAGCCTGCCCCCCTTAAACTCCCATTCCCTCCTACAAGAAGGTGAGGCCTCCCATGGGGAGTCAGCAGAGCCTGGTGCATTCAGTAGATGCAGATCCAAGCTTTTTCCCCTACATCAAAGCTGTGCAAAGTGCTCCACCATGGGTAGTGGGCTCCAAAAAGGCAGCTCATGGACCAGGGATGTTTTCTGAACCTACTGCCATGGGGCCCCTTAAGCAGATCAAGCTACCCAACTGTCTCGATTATGTAGAGGTCCTAGTCCAGTCCCATGCAGTCTCCACAGCATTTGGTCTAAGGTTTATGAGTTGCCACTAGTTTGGTTTGGTTGTCTCTGTAGGGTTCCCCATCATCATCTTGATGTCCCTTGCTCATAGAATCCCTCTTATCTCTCTTCGACTGTACTCCTGGAGCTTGGCCTGGTGTTTGGCTGTGGATCTCCACAAAATTTTTGAACAGACATATTTGTGTTGCAGAAGCTTATTAAATACATTCACTTTGAAAAAAAAAGTAAGAAAGAAAAGTGCAGGTCTTCCATGTTCATCAGCCAGCCATGGGATATCTAGTTGCAGTATGACTAGGTACCTTCTCTCTTATTAGGACTGGATGAAGCAACCCAGAGGGAGGAAAGAGTCCCAGTAGCAGGCAATAGAGTCAGAGACAACCTCCACTCCCTCTGCCAGGAGTCCCACAAGCAGACTAAGTCACACAACTGCAAGCCATGTGCAGAGGGCCCAGGTCAGTCCCATGCAAGCTCTCCAGTTGGCGGTTCAGACTCTGTGAGCCTCCATGAGCCGAGGCCATTTAACTCTGTATGTGTTTTCCTGTGGTGTCCTCTCAGGAGGAGTGTGTGGGATTAACAGGAGGGACAGAGAGGGGAGTGATGGATGAGTGTGGTAGAAGTGCCTTATGATACTTGATATAGTCGGATGCAAACCTCTTTATGAGGCCCACAACTTTTTCAATGGATATACCACTAACAAGAGCTGCACAGTGGCTACTAGGAAAGTTTTACATTATTGCTTCTGATTTTTTTCTGTGGCCACCATGTCTAGCAGGAAAATTCTTATAGCACTAAATATTCTTTCTCTCTAGAAGAAATCATTAGGTCTTTCCAAAGGAATCATGTTAGTCATTATATATGCAACTTAGCTTGCAGTTCTGTATGAGACCTGCAGAGCTATAACTGTAGGCATTGTAGGCAACTTATGTATTGTAAACAAGCACTCTCCCAACTAAGCTATATCCTCAATTATAAAAATAATTTTCAATGATCAATCACATGACATTTTTGGCATATATGCTAATATACTTGAACAAGTATATACATATGTTGTCATAAACTTTCATTTATATACTATAATAATTATTTCTCATTGCCTAGACCTATATAAAAAAGTAATTTTATAGAATTTGTTTTATCCTCTATAACTGTAGCACTAAACTACTAATCTATAAATATATTCATAAAGCCTTATATTATTAAAATGAATTTCCAATTAATGACTATGTCACCTGTATTTGTGTATACCATTCACTATATCTTGCTGTTTTCCTTCTCCTAAGCTTGCCACTTCCAATATTTTTTTGAATTCTAGCTCATCTGTCATCTTGTCTGACATCACCCAGACCCCTTCTGCATATACAAGTTAACTTTCTACTGTTTTCTTTATACTCACTTTGCAAATGACAAACTTCTGTCAAGTAAAGAGGCAAGATCTCCCTTGCCTGTGACTAATCATCATAAACCTAATGTGTTATGGTTTACTGTGAAGTAGCTGAGACATAAGGGACTTGGATTAAGTTGTTTGCATAAGACTACCTTATGCAGATGAAGGATGAGCTAAAATTTTAATCCAGAAATACCTGGCCCCGATTCTGGGCTTCTAACCTACTCTCCCTCATTATCTTTTCCCAGAAGTCTTTTTACAACATTTAATAAAGGTGAGTAGATTATAAAGCCTGCCAAATTCCAAGGAGCTTGTAATGAGAGCAATTGGTCATGAGACCACTATTAATTAGCCTTATAGTCACAGATCACTGGATTTGCAGGAAGGTAAGCCCCCATTTAACTTGGAGTCTGTCCTATAACTTCACAGCTTCAGTTAAATCAGTTAATCTTCTTTGATTTGTAATTTCCTTAGCTGAACGTCAAAACTCGACAAAGCAACAACTTGCAATCTTTCTTCTCTGGGGATCATTTTAGATGAGAAAAATTCTAACATATTTGAGCTGAGCTTCAGTACTCGAGTCTCTTCCAATGAGAAAGGGCTTTACTGAATTACCTGTTCATTTCCAGGGTTGAGTTCATTGTGGTGATAATAGAACTCTCTTAGGAAGACTGAGAGAACAGTACAAAATGTGCTGATATTTTAAAAGGGTTGGTGATAGTATGTGTTAGACGCAATTTAATCTACAGAATAGTTTTTAAAATAATAATGCCTCTTGACTGTCTGCTGGAAAACTACTTGGAGTACTTGAATATGTATTCCAAACTTAGAAAAACATTGCTTATTTTATGTTCCTGATATAAACCAGTAATGATTGGTTTATGCTTTAATGGTACTGATGAGAAATTTTATATACATACATACATACATACATATATATATGTTTCACTTTCTAAAAACTTATATATGTATGTTTTCAGAGCTTACCATTTAACACAGGATAACAAATCAGTATGCTCATCTATTATTAACCTTGCAAACATATATATAAATAACATTATATGGCCCTAGAAGGCTATACTTAGGCTATATATATACATGCATTTGAAGAAGAGCAGGAAGGGGTATATGGGAGCCTTTGGAAAAAGGAAATGGAAGAGGAAATTTTAATTATTTCATAATCTCAAAAATGAAATGTTAGAAAAAAAATTCCAATAAAATTTCATTTTATTAAAAATTTATTTCCTGGAGCCAGCAAGATAGCTCAACTGGTAGCCATCAGCTACTACCAAGCCTGATGACCCGAGTTTGAATCCCAGAAACCACACAGTGAAAAGAGAGAACCATCAGCTTTCATAGATTGTCTTCCAGCCTCCATATGCACAACATGGCACATGTTTACACATGCATGTGCACGTGTGCATGCACACACATGCACATGCACACACATGCATACACATGTACACACACATGCACACACATTAATAAATACATTGAAATTATTTTTCAAATCTGGAAGGTTAGGTATTTTTACTTCTTAATTTTGGAATGCTCAGGATACCTGAATATTTTCTATAAAGTCAGTCCTTTAATTTCATCATCTCTTGGGTCATTAAATTCATTTAATATGCTGACAACTTCTAAATTTTCACTCAAAATCTTCTTTTGAACTCCAGGATTATGAAGCGAACCAGGTGACTCCCCAGTCTCTCTCGTGTATCTGATACCTTGGTTTCCCAAGTTTGTGTGAAATCCTGCTCTGCCCACAGCTCTTCCTGTAGGCTGAGGGAAACCCTATCCCCCCAGTAGCTTGACTCCCAAGCTTTTCTCCCACCTATATCCCACATCCACCCTGTCAAGAAATCCTATGAATTTTTCCATCCAATTACACCTAGAGATGGATGCCTTCCCCTTCCCTCACTGCTGACGTCTAGTCTCATTTTCTACCTCTCTCATGTGAATTAATGCAGTGGTTTCCTTATTGGGGCCTCTGAAGCTGCATTTGTCACCTCAAGTTTGTGTTCCAGCCATAGCCAGAGTCACCGGGTAATTCACGTTGCATGGTGCTCTTTCCTTGTAATCCTGCAGGGCTTCATTCTGTACAGCAACCCGACTAGCCCACTGTGCCCAGAGAGTTGGCAAAAATATATTCTGAACGTTTCTATCAAGGTACTATTAGATGAGAGTAACACTTTAATTGATGCACTCTGAATAAAACATACTGATCTCCATAATGTGGGTAGACCTACAAAAAACAATAGAAGACCTAATTAGAGCAAATTCAGGAGTTCTATCCCAGCAGCGGGGACTTCTGCCAGTCTTCAGGCTGGACTATCTAGATCCTATCTAGACTGTCGGATTCTCTGTCTGTCCATCTGTCTATGTATGTAAGCAGTTTACATGTGGTATGCATGTTTTATGTATGTACATAGTACATATACTTGTATATTGAGGATATATTTACATATGCATACTCTATATATCTGAGAATTTCATATATGTATTATAGATACATAGAGGGGGAGAGAGTGATTCTCTATTGGTTCTACTTTTCCATAGATTACTAGCATTTTTGCTTTTATTTTTATTTATTAAATTTTTTTTGAGATAAGTTCTCTCTACCTGTCCCTGACTGTGCTGGTACTCACCATGTAGAGCACAGGGGCCTCAAACTCATAGACACCAACTTGCCTCTGCGGGCTGCCTCTCTAGGTGCATGGATTAAAGGTGTGTGCCCCTACACCTGGCTTTGTATGTTTTTAATTTTTATTAGCTCTTTGAAAATTTTGTACAATGTGTTTTGATTATTTTTACTCCTCCAAAAACTCTTTCCAGATCCACTCCCCCTTGATATACCCAACTTTATGTCATTTTTTTTCCCTTCTCATTAAGACCGATTTGTGCTGCCCAGATATTTTTAGATGCAGGGCCTTCTCTGGAGCCTACTCAGCTTACCAGGAGCTATACTCATAGAGGAAACTGACTATTCCTCTCTCAGCCTTTAAAAATTGCCAGTCGCTCATGGCTAAGGGTGGTGTTCCATGCCCAACTCCCCTCTCCATCTGGCGTCGGCTTGCACAGGTCTTGGGTATACTGTCACAACCATTGTGAGTTTGCGTGTGCAACTGCCCTGAGGTGTCCAGAAGACACTATCTCCTTATATTTATTCACTATGTCTGGCTCTTCCAGAGACTAGGATCCCTATCATTTTACCATCTACTCATTTATACAGTAGGATAAGGAAGAGATATATTAAATGAATATTTAGAGTTTCATTTCCTAGTGATGTTTGTTTACATAACTTTTGGAAACTATTGATATAAAATATGAATTTTAATTTCCTATTGCCCCTGAAGTTCTTCCTCATCTTTTATTTGTGGTAATCTATGTATGATTCTCTGTGTACTTACTAGCTGTTAGGTTGCAGGTTATTTGTCTTTTTCCCTATTTGATAATATTAGCTTCTGGGTTTATCTATATTTCCCCACTATTCATAGATGGTTTATCTCATTATTTTTCAGCCTTTTAACTAACATTACCAATTAGAATTATTCATTGCATAGTCCAAAATCTATCTAGCATCCAAGATTGTTGTCAAACATTGTTTTGGATTTTAGAATATATATGTTACTTATACTCTACATTATAAAAACCTGAAGTAGAGTCTGTGTGCTTTTAAATTAAGATAATAAAAAGGATGTACTTCTTGTGTTTTGATATATATATTTTTTTGGTTTTTCGAGATAGGGTTCCTCTGTGTAGCTTTGAGCCTTTCCTGGAACTCACTCTGTAGCCCAGGCTGGCCTCGAACTCACAGAGATCCACCTGTCTCTGCCTCCTGAGTGCTAGGATTAAAGGCATGTGCCACCACCGCCTGGTGTGTTTTGATATTTTTAGGCAGAAAATGTGAAAGTTATCCATGCTATTACATATATTATTATTATGTATTTATGTATTATGAATAATATTAGTTTATATATTATTATTGTTATTATGTATTATGAATAGTATGTTGAACATGCCATAGCTATTTTATGTCTACTAGTGATAGAATTATTAGTAAGAATTTTTATAGCCACACACATTCATTTTCCTTGGTTAAACATCAAAGAATAAAATTGAGATGTTACATGATAGTCACATTTTTAACATTTAAGAAACTACCAAGCAGATTACCAAGAAATTTTGCATTCCAAACAACAATGTACTAGACATCCAGGTGGTATCTTTCTTTCTAGTACTTGATGTTTATGTTGTTTTTCTGTTTTGAAAAACTTCCCTCATATGAGACCCATTATATCATTGTGATTTTCATGTTTCCCTAATCACTGCCAGTGTTACCAAGCTGCTTATGTATAGCTGTTTGTTAACTGCTTGTTCCTTATGTGTGGACATGTTTTGTTTTTATCATTGAGTTGTATGTGGCTTTTTGTACATTCTCTGTGTAATTCTATTGAAGATATATATATATATATATATGCACACTCATATATATTATATTATTATTTGTATTTGTTGACTGGAATTTTGTTTGCTTAATAACTTTCTTGAGCAGAAGGTTTTGTGAATTTGATGAATTCTGGCATACTCATTTTTCTTCTTTATGACCCTTTCCCCCCACTCTAAGCACTATTTTCCAACAAACATCAGAAAGACACTCCCCTATATTTTCTTCTTAAACCTTTACAGTCTTTGCTTTTTCATCTGGTCTATAATCTGTATTTCATTAATTTTCCATGTGTGTGATGGAGGAGTCAAGGTTCATTTTTTGTCATATGGATATTCAGCCATTCCAAACCAAATGCTGAAGAGACTTCTCATTTCAAATAGAATAATTTTAGTGATGAAGATCATTTTAGTGTGTGTGTGTGTGTGTGTGTGTGTGTGTGTGTGTGTGTGTGTTTTGTTCTGTTTGTTTGTCTATATTCTGTTCCATTTTCTATCTAGTCACTGATAACATACTGTCATGATTACTGTAGCTGGAGGGATAGTGAGTCCTCCCACAATGTCGATTGTTTTCTTAAGATTCACATATTTTAGGTCTTTTGATTTTCATAGATATGGCATAGTTACTTTATTGGTATATGGAAGCCCTGATGTAACTTTTATGTGTGTCTCTGTGGAGTATGTGTGTGCATAGACATGTTTGCAAGTGTATGGGCACATGTGTTTATGTGAGTACATGTACACATGTGCACATGTATGTGGAACTCAAAGCTGAAGTTCGAAATCTGCCTCAAGCATTCCGTTTTATTTCAGACTCCCCAGCCACCGCCTTGCCCACTCTGCATTTGCATTGATTTTGAATATCTGAACTCATCTTTGTGGTCTGCATGCTTGCACTTTACCCACTAAGATATCTCGGGAGCACTCTTGCTGCAAATTTGGTTGTGATGATTGGGACAAGATCAACATGACAGGGTGGGGTAAAAGGACAATGTTTTGTATAGCTTCATTTCTCAAGGTATGTTTTCTTTCCATAATGTTTTCTATTTTGTAGTGAGGAAGGTTTACAGATCATTTGTTAGGTTTAAATGTAAGAAATTTGTGTTTCTGGATGCTGTTGTAAATAGCATACTTTAACATTTAAAAAAAAATTAGTTGCTACTGCATAGAGATACAATTGAGTTTTATATATTGACTTTATATTACACACAATTGTGAAATATCACCTATCTATTATGGTGGTCCTTTCAGATAATCCGGGAATTTTTACAAGTATAATAATTTTTTTCAATTTCTATGATTATTTTTTTTTTTGGTCTGGTTGCACAATCTAGGAACTTCAGCATATATTTTCAATAAGAGTGTCTAGGATGGTCATCTTTGTTCTGTTCTCAGTGTAAGGAAAGTATAACTGAATTAAATAGTGTTAAGTTTTTTGTTTCAATTTTTTTTCTAGTATTTGCTGAAAAAAAAAAACCCACCAGAATTCTGTCAATGGATTTTTTCCAGGCAATGGAATTTTCATAGGAATTTTTCTTTAGTAAAATAATGTGACAAGTTACTCTGAATATTTATATGTTAAATAAATGTTATATTCTGGTGCCAAACTCAATTCATCATGGTGTGCTATGCTTTTTACATATTGCTGGATTTAATTTGCTAATATTTCATTAAGGGTAACAGTCACCTGGACTGTTGCTCTGAAGGGAAACCTGTGAACCTCCAGATGGTTGTCATTAGATTACCTTGTGAAGTCAAATTTAGTTTTTACTTTTCTAATTTGTACTTATCATTTAAATTTCAGCCAAATCATCATTTCCCGGGGGTTCTGTTGAATTTATAAATCATGAAATGTGTTTGTCTTTTCTGTCCACAGGTTTTTGCTCTCCTGTCATATTCATAATAGTCATTCTACCTACACTTGTAAAACGTCCAAAGTTTCCAAAAGGTAAAGTTTAGGCCTGTCTCAGTTCACTCTTTCAGCTCCTAAGCCCAGCAGATCACTTTAATTAGTGCTCAAGGAAATGTTAGTAGAATTCTACAGGAATTCTTACTTGATAACTTCAGAGATAGTTTAGGTTCCCTACTGAGTGATAAAATGGAGATCACTTCAGTTTGGATTTTAATTGTATAAACCAAATCTTGGTAGTTCCTGCAGAGTTGAGAAAACTATCATCTCCTTCCATTTAGGGTATTTCTGAAAAGGCAAAAATATGTCTATGAATATGGGGCCATGATTTCTGACACTACATTTTTTTTCTTTCTTGTCAACTAGTAGCTGACTGGCCAGGGACAGATTATATAATTTCAGAATTTCACATTCTTTATTCACTAAATAGGGTTAGTAAGACCCATATCAGTTGGTATAGTCACTAATTGAATTAATATATTCAGAGACTTAGCACCTAGTACTCACTTAGTTCTCAAAAGGATTTCCATTTATTTTGTTCTTTTCCCTCTTGTTTTCCAAGAAGGGATGAGAAAGACTAAGACAACAGGCAACTAGTCATGTCCCCTTTCCCTGCAGAAAGAATGTTTTTAAATTGTCTTTTTACCTTTTCTCCTCTTGATCCCATTCTACTAAATAACCCCCAAGGTCAAATATGGGTGTGTTGATATCAATGTAATGAGATTTATGCAAGAGTATCCCATTCATTTCATTGTGCTGTTATTTAAAGGGATTGCAAACAACCCAGAGGTTTGAATTCATTTTTAAAATGTGACCATTTATTTAGGCTTACAGGTTCTGTGTGAGTTCTGGGAGTTAGGCTTTCTTGCTTCATGACCTCTGGAGATTTCACCCAAGAGCTTGTGTTTACAATGCCAGGCATTTCCTAACCATTTTTGTTGGACAATTTTCCTTCTCTGACCTTGGAGTACAGGCAAAGAGGGGCTCTGTATCAGCTGCTTGACTTGTTGCTGTGACAGACTGTATTGCAAAAACAGCCTAAGGAAAGTCCAGTTTATGTTTACTCACTGTTTCTGAGGATGCAGGGGTAGTATGGGGGCAGATACAAGAGGCAGCTGGTCACAGTGAATCCTTAGTAAGGCTGTAGAGAGGGAACAGGGAATAGGGCTCGGATCTAAGGCCATAAAGCCTGCCAGCAGTGACCTTCCTTTCTTTCTTTCTTTCTTTCTTTCTTTCTTTCTTTCTTTCTTTCTTTCTTTCTTTCTTTCTTTCTTTCTTTCTTTCTTTCTTTCCTTCCTTCCTTCTCTCTCTCTCTCTCTCTCTCTCTCTCTCTCTCTCTCTCTCTCTCTCTCCTTCCTTCTCTCTCTCTCTCTCTCTCTCTCTCTCTCTCTCTCTCTTTTTCTTTCTTTCTTTCTTGCTGTGGGATGGTCTGTATGCCAAATTGCTCTGATTGGTCAATAAATAAAACACTGATTGGTCAGTGGCTAGGCAGGAAGTATAGGTGGAACTAACAGAGAGGAGAAAAGAAAGAACAGGAAGGTGGAAGGAGTCACTGCCAGCCACCACCATGACAAGAAGCATGTGAAGATGCCAGTAAACCACGAGCCACGTGGCAAGGTATAGATTTATGGAAATGGATTAATTTAAGCTGTAAGAACATTTAGCAAGAAGCCTGCCATGGCCATACAGTTTGTAAGCAATATAAGTCTCTGTGTTTACTTGGTTGGGTCTGAGCGGCTGTGGGACTGGTGGCTGACAAAGATTTGTCTTGACTGTGGGCAAGGCAGGAAACTCTAGTTATTCTTTCTTTCTTTCTTTCTTTCTTTCTTTCTTTCTTTCTTTCTTTCTTTCTTTCTCTCTCTCTCTCTCTCTCTCTCTCTCTCTCTCTCTCTCTCTCTCTCTCTCTCTCCCTCTCCTTCTTTCTTTTTTTTTGTATGATACATCCCACTTTTATTTTGGAGAATTCCAGCCCCAGGTTAAAATTAGATAAAACATAAGATAAATGAGAATGTCATTTCTGTTCAAAAGGTAAAGCCTTCTTGTAGCTCTCCAAGGTAGGTTTCCAAGGTTTATTTTCACACATCTGACTATACAACTTTGATTGCAATAGTTTTGACTTAAGGCACATATTAAACCATTAATAACAACAAAAAAGTTGTTCAAGGTATAAAATCTTTTTTTCTTTTTCTTTTTTTGTTAAGAAATTTTCTACTCACCCTACATAATATCCACAGATCCTACCTCTTCTCTCCTCCCACCCCCTAGCCCTCCCTCCCAAACCACCCCCCATCCCCACATCCTCCAAATCAAGGTCTCCCATGGGGAGTCAGCAGAGCCCGGCACACTGAGCCGAGGCAGGCAGTGACCTACTTCTTGAGCAATGCTCCAACTGCTAAAGGTTCTACAACCTCACAAAGGGTGCCTGCCAGCACTGGAGACCACGTGTTCAAGCACAGGAGCCTCTGGGGGACATTCCACATAGTAACCACAGTAAGCTCTGTCTGAACCTAAGGATGTCTATCTGTGAAGTTCTTATTCTAGATTCAACTTTAATTTCTTTATCATCATTATGAGCACCTGATTTTACTTGTCCAGCCTTAGTTGACCCAAAGAGACATATGTAGTTAGTCTCTTTTAAACAATAGTGGTGGTAGTAGTACTTACAGGAGAAGTTTGGATTATGTGGCTGTACTAATAGAAACAGCATCATGTATGGCAAACAAAAATCCTCCATGAACTAGGGTGACCACAGGCCCAGCCTGTGTTGGCATGCTGGCCTAAGATAAACAAGTTAGCCTTGGGAGGTAACAACTGCAACACATTGGAAGGAAGCCAAAAATTCAGAGCATCAGATCAGGTTTCCAGGCCAAAGTTAGGAATATTAATGATAAGAGTCAAGTCACAAAGGCAAGGCGACAACCACAGAAAATCAGAACATGGGAAAACAGCAGAGGCGACTTGTTCAGGAACTCCTTAGATCAACATCAAGGACAATGGAAAAATAATTGATTTAGGTTTCCAGATCTGCAGAGCTTCAAAGAGGTGAATCTCTAGTAAGAAGAGCAAAGCGTCAAGGCCTTCAACATGTGCTTATTCTTGGAAATAGTATCAGCATCCATCCCTTCTCTTTCCTTCTCTCTAATTCACCCTTTCCCTTAAGCTTCCTGGGAAGGAGAACAGAAGAACATTAAGAGTCTGTCTGCCCAATTTTAATAACTTCCACCTCAATTCTAAGTAGCCTTCTATATTGATGAACTACGTGGCTGCCTCTAGGAAGCCTTTCTATTAATTCCAGCATCTTTGTACTGAAGGTAGCTACATCCCAGTAGAAGAGAAAATAGTGACCAAAGGCCCATTGGTCCCCATTTTGTTAACCCACTTCATTTCTCTTATTTGCCCTTCATAGCCAATTATTTTTAATTCTTAAAATGTATCCTTTGACAATTTCATGCATGTATATGATGTGTTTTAATTATATTCATTCCCATTACCCTCTCTTATTCTCCTTCTGCTCTCTATGAGCCCCCCTTTCCCCTAACTGATTCTTTTCTTACATTCATATCTTTTTTTTTAATGATCTAGCAAATTTATTTAGAGTTGTTTGTATGGGCATGGACATGAGATTATTAATATGAGCTGAAACTTAGTTTCAGTTGCTATACTGAAGAAGAATGACTCTCCATCCCACCAGCAATTATTAATGGCCAGTAGATCCTCAGGGAAGGGCAGGGCTTTATAAGCCTCACTCCTGTCCAAGATAGAATCTTTTTGGGACTCATATTATGCAGGTCTTGTAGAGGTAAGCAGATCTCTAGTGAGTTTATGAGTGTAGCAGCAGTGACATGTACAGAAGACATTTACAGTAGTCCTCTCATTTTCTGGCTGTTACGTTCTTTCAGCCCCCTGTTCTACAATGTTCCTGAGCCTCAGAGGGGCATGATTTACAAGTCCCCTTAGAGGTGAATATTTGACAGTCATGTATTTGCAGCATTTTGAACAGTTATGAGTCTTTGCATTAACTGCTGCGGACAGCACGCTGCAAAAAGAAACTTATTTCCCAAGGCTGAGGGTATCCTTAAGCTATGTGTATGAACATAAATATTTAGAAAGCAGTCTGACACATGTCCTTAGCAAAAAAACAAACAAACCAAAACATCAGGCTAGGAGCCTGTGTTTACAGTGCCAGGCATGAATTCCCTCCTATGGCACTTAGTGTCTACTGCTGGTTAAGACTGATGGTCACTTGTCTTCCCTAGAGGGCTGCATAGCACCTTCTGGCACTATGAAAGCTAGTCTAGGAAACTCTTTTAATTAATTTGTCTGCATTTGCCTGCTTATTTATAAAAATCGGCCTCTGTCACTATTCCTGGTTTCTTCGCAGTTTGAGATTCTATTAATATCCTTGTGTTAGTAAGAGAAGACAGTTTATTTACATCCTACCTTCTATTCCCACCTCTGTTTTCTCTTACATTGTTTTTTAGTTAAGTTCATATTTGATATTTATTACATGGTGATTATTTAAGCAATGCTAATGTCTGAACTATGTAGTTATAAAGATAGCATTTAAAATTCTCTTAAAACAGTTTTCTCTGGAATCAATATATACTTCCTATGGTGTAGTTTGGATGAGAACGGCCCCCATAGGCTCATATACTTGGATATTTGGTTCCCAGATGGTGGAACTGTTTGGGAGGGATTAGGAGATATGTCCTTGTTGGGGGTGTGTCATGGGTAGTGGGATTTGAGGTTTCAAAAGCTCACCCCAGCCCCAGTCTCACTTGCTCTCTGCCTGCTGCTTGTGGATCAGATGTAAGCTCTCAGCTTTTGCCCCAGTAGCCTGCCTAGCTACCTGCTGCCATGCTTCCGACTGTGAAGGTGATAGACTTCTTCTGAAACTGAAAGCAAGCCTCCAGTTAAGACACCTCCCTTTAAGTTTCATAATTTCTCATGTATCTATCACAAATTTATCTCTACATCGCATCATTCTATTCTCACTACATATTTGATGGAATTAATCCATGTTATTCCTCTTGTGGGACCCCTGACCCCTTTGCACCAAATCGAAGTGTTAATTTTCTAGAAATTTTGCATGCCTGCCATGAGGAGGTTCCTGGCCCCATGAAAATACTTTCTTCATTTCTTCTGCAGGTCTTCATTTCTTGTTTGATGATAGGCCTCTGTTTTACTGGATCCTGAAAATTAGAACGCCATGTGTCCCACAGTTTATTTTAGAGCAATCACATTCTGTCTTTAATTTCCATAACACAAGCTTTGGCTTACAATGATCTGCTAATTGTTTTTTGTTTTTTTTTTTCTTCTCAGTGCTGACTAATGGAATTCCATTTCTTTGCCTTAAATACTTTTGGCTTTCCTAACAGCTGGGGAAAGAAATCTAAGGAAAATAAAAAAGGAAAAGTGTTCTCTCATTCATCACAGTTGCCTAAAGTAGATACTTTTCTACATTGTGAAACTTACTCTGATTAAACGATGATTGCAGAAAGTTTACAACAGCACAATTTTACCCTCCTCTGGAGGACTGAGAATTGTATAAAAATATAATTGCCCACCATGATTTTTGTTTAAAACAGCACATACAAAGGAATTTAAATGCCCAGACATGAAAATATGTTGTGAACCCCATGGGCTATTATGAATTACTTCTAAAGTCTACAAATATCACTGATTGTCTTGCAAATTTATTTTCCAGGCAATAATATAATATTCAAATGGGCACAGCATTTTGTGAAGTTATAAATATTTCAAGATGTATTTGTTGCTTTGGGAAAAGGTTATGAATGAAAAAAGTTTTTGTGTTTCTTTTTCCTTCTAACACATAAGATTTTTATCTTACTGAGGATTTACTCTCTGCCTTTACTCTGGATTTATTCTTTTTTTTTTTTTTTTTTTTTTGGCATTGCATGATCATAAGGTTCCTCTGAAGTGGCGCACAGGAATTATTTCTGGCGCTGCTTCATGCCTTCATGCCAAGAAGTCTTTCTTCTTATACCTCACAATGGATCCTTTGCCTAAGTGGTCATATGTGCAATTTTATCTGAGAATTTTAAAAACCTTCTTCCAATTGCCTGCCAGCTACCAGAGTTGATTTTATCTTAATTTCATAAGAGATAAAATTAAATGATTTTTAAAGAAGCTAAATGCTAACAAAATCTTTTTTGAAGTTGAATTTAATGTTTTCCAAAATAATTCCTTATTTTAATCTGAAAGCTTTAACTTAGAAAGTTTTAATGTCATAGAAATAAAATGTTTATTTTCACTCAACCTAGAGAAATTCCAACATGCTCAAGATTAGGCCTATCATGTGATATGTGGAAATGTTTGTATGTATTGAAAATCAGCAAATATAAGTTGTCCTTATGAAATTGACTGCTTGGTCCAGAACCTAGAATGATCCGGGAAGCAGAAATTACCTTTTCAGATTACTTTATTAAAAATGTTTGGAAGTTTGTAAATAACCTTATACCTTCATGGAGACTATCTATGACATATATCCATTCATGTTTGGGTTCATAGTTTTTAGTCCTTCATATTAGTTATTATGGAGAGCTTTTTACTTATTTATTTTATTTTTAAATTATAATATAATTACATCATTTTCTCCTTTTTCTTCCTCTCTCCAAACTCTCCCATATAACCCTCCTTTCTCTCTTTCAAATTCATAGCCTCATTTCATTAATTATTGTCACATGCATACACACACACACATATATATATGTGTGTGTGTGTATATATTTATATATATATATATATATATATATATATATATATATATATATATATATATATCTTCCTAAATACATAAATATAACCTGCTCAGTCTGTGTAATACTACTTGTATTTTTGTTTTCAGGGCTGACCGTTTGGTACTTGTATAACCATTGCTGTGCTCTTTCCTGAAGAACACTATTTCTCCTGCTCTCAGTATTCCTTAGTTACCTGAAGTTCCCAAAGAAAATCTTAAGATATAGCAGTATAGGAGGCATTGGAAAGAGAAGTTGAGAGAATGTCACTCATTTTAAGTAGAACAATCAAAGCAGCCCTATTTGAAAAAGCATGTTTTAAGCAAAAACTTGAAGGAAGAGAAAGGTCTTCTTTGCTGAGTTCTGGTGGAAAGCTGCTAGCTGAGGAACAGTTAGGGCGAAGTCTCTAAGGTGTTGGGAAATCTGTTATGTTTAAGGAACAGTGTGGGGTCGGTGTGTCTGGACACAGCAAACACAAGGGGGGACTGGAGAGGTAGGCCCAGAGAACTCACAGGGCCCATAGCATGCAGGGCCTTGTAAGACCTGAGTGGTACTAAGGCTGAGTGAGGAGTCACTGTTAAGGTTTGAGTAGATGTGTGACATAGTTTTACTCCTTGTTGAAAGGATCACCTGACTGTTGTGTTGAAAACAAGTTATAGTTAGGCAAGAATGGGAAAAAGAGACTAGTTAGGATGCCCTACTAGAATGCAGGGAAGAGACAAAGAAGACCAGACTGTCAGCCATTGAACTTTTGAATGGTAGCCGTGGTAGCTTGTAAACAGTAGGCAAAAGCTGCAAATTTCTGAGACAAAATGATGTCAATTTTGTGACTAGCATAGCTCCAGGACCTAGAATACTTCAGCGCATTTTCTGTGCAATGTGACAGAGAGTATTTTAGAAATATTTCTATTAGAGAAATTACGTAATAAAACCTTTCATCATTTTACTGCCTCCATCTGTTCTCCACGTTATAGATAATCTTCCCAAATGTAAACGTGGTGATGTCAGCTCTTCCCTCCTCCTCCTCCTCTCTACTTAAGAAAACCCAACTGGCTATGTTTTTGCAATTAAGACAGAATTCTTTGACATGGTCTATAAAGCTTTTTGTGGATTACTTTTTGCCTAAGTCATAGGGTCTTTGCATAAGCATGTCTCCTCTTCTGTTTCTTCTTCTGTTTCTTCTGTTTCGTCTTCTGTTTCTTCTTCTGTTTCTTCTTCTTCTTCTTCTTCTTCTTCTTCTTCTTCTTCTTCTTCTTCTTCTTCTTCTTCTTCTTCTTCTCCTTTCTCTTCTTCCTCTTCCTCTTCTTATCTTCTTCCTCTTCTTTTGGCAAGGCTCTCCTTTTCTTTCTTGTTTAATTAATTGCAGGTGCAAAGCCACATTCTAAGGGTTTGTGAAGGGTATGGAAGAAAGACCTGGAAAGAGAACCAGGGAGAATCAGTTTTAAAATGGCTATGCCTGTCCACAGACCTTTCTCTATTATCTTTTCATCCTACTCTTAAAAATTACCAGAATTAATTAACTGAATTACCTCTAAAATTCCTGAAACTATTAGAAAATTGCTTTGATAAGGAGTAGCCTCCTTTCTGTGCAGCATGTAGTTTACTCTTGTGTATTTCTCATGTTTGAACTCTGAAGTCAGTATCTCAGGGCAGGCTTTCTTAGGTAGATCCTCAACAATTTGATGGGTTATCTTTGCCTTGTTTACCTCTTCTTCTTAGCATTACTTACAGAGACATGATTGTGTGATCTGCTTAATTTTGTTACCCTCACTGGGGATTAAGGCTAGGTTTCTTCTCTACTACTACTACTACTTCCTAGTACAATAGTCAGTTCATAGGAGGTAATCATGAAGGCACTGTTGTAAAATAGATTGACTAAGCATCATATTTCATTACATATTAATATTAATCCATGTACAAACATTGCTGGTTCCTGCTAACTGCTAATGTTTTATGCTTGAGGGCTTGCTCTTTCTTCTTGAGTTGATAGGTACTATAAAATTTTAGCTGAATGGCATACACATCTGCCATAAGTCTTTTTCATGTTCTTGATAATTTCTGGTGTAGCTCTTCAAATCTGAATTTTTTTATTTCAATCATCATATTAAAATAGTTATGTTATTTTGATATCATCTTAGTTAAAGTTGATGTTAAATGTGGTATCAGAGTCACTTACCCCCGCAAACCACTTCTTATCACTGTTTTCTGAAATGTTGTGTCCTGAACTTTTATTAAGTTTGACAAAACTTTTCTGAGTACATGCAGAACTTTCATACTACTCAAAAACTAAACAACAACAACAGCAAATCTTCAGAGTCCAGGTAAACGAGTGGGAGATGATGACAGGAATGGAGGTGAGTGATGTCAAAACAACAAGGCAGCAACAGGCTTTAGAAGCAAATGACAGCCAGGACGTTTTACTCACCAGATCTGTAACCTTTATTCTATAAAATACACAAAAGCAGAAAAACAATGAGCATTTTATGATATTTGGCTTATGACATTTGGTGTCAGGACTCATTTGCTTTGAAATGGATATTTCTCTGTATTATGTTCATCCTTCCAGCTTAGTCAGTAAACCCAGTCCTTTTCGCAGCAGAGGGGACAGGTCTGCTGTGAATCAGCTTCAGTCCTGATACTGGCAAGCATTGTATATCTATTAGAGAGATATTAGGAACCCAGCTGATGGTTATGAAGAGGAAAAAAAGTTACTAGATTTCATTTGGCTCAAGTGTAAATCGGCTATGCCTATTTTCCAGGAACCCTGGGTGTGTGCACACGCTCTAGTAGAGAAATGCATTACTTTAAATTATGACTCCCAACCCAGCCAGTGTTCATAACTACACAAAACACATATGCCGGCCAAAGTACTAATAAAATCATCCTGGAAAGTGACTCCAGGGAGTCAAGGAGTTTACGACTTTGGCTGTCATTGGATATTTAATTCATCTAAAGTACACTTTATAACTAGAATGATAGGAGATTGCACAGTAATCTCAGAGATCTTGGTGGATGCAGTTTGAATAAACTAGGGGCAGCTTTTCAGCCTTGCTCTGTCATTGTATGGCTCTCAGAGAGCCAGTGATTGAGAATGATCAATTGAGTCTGTGCCAAGAAGGACTAAACAATAAAATCTCAGGGTTACTCTGGACAGAGGATCGCATGTCCTAGGAATATGTCTGCTGTGTGTGCAGTTTAATTGTTGGTGACATCAGTCACAAGAATCTACATAATAATTCTTTTGGACATGGTGGAACTGAAAACATAAAAACACACTAGAACAAATATGCTCTCACTTCCAGATAATCTAAAAACAACTGCAGTTAAAACCAAAAAGAAACATGAAACACACTTAGTGTAGCAAGTTACTCCGTGTGAAGAAGAGAGAACGTTCAAGATGTATAAATCATGGTGACTTCCCTCTGCAGTAACCACTTTCTCCACCCTCAGAATTATCATTTTATAATGAGAAAAGCCCTAGAGTTTAAAGTACGCCGAGTACAAATGTCACTTCCAAGCACCAGTGCTAATCCAGAGGAAATATTATCCAAGTGGTCTCCGAGGCCCAATGTCTAGGTGTTGGCTACATGATAAACTTACGTGGAGCTTTCTCAGTGAGATATAGTCCTCCAGAGGATTGAATTTTTCAAGGCTTAGTACAGCCCAAACCTTTAAAATAAGATTTAAGCTTCCCTTGTCAAGTTCTTTTAAGAGCTTTTTAAATTTTTTTTTTATTTGCTGCCCTGATCAGGTTTTAATCCTCGGTCCCCAGTGACAGCTTCTGACCATCTCAGGCACTTCGTGTCTGCTTTCTCAGGGCATGGAGCAATTTGCACAATGAAAGGTGTTTTTCTGTCCCCCACAGAAGAACCTCAGGGAAATAACTTGAGACAGAAAATGAAACATTTAGTGTGGACGATGCTGTTGTTGGCTAAGAGAAGATGATTTTTGCTACTATGCTAATAATATCACAGACCTTTAATTCTTTTATGTGTCTTATAGACAACTATCTGAATAGGCTGAGTAATGATTGAAGAGCAGGTACTGGAAACATCGCATGATCTGCCAAGTTGGACATTTCAAGGAGTGACTAAAATATAATTTTACTGAGCACATATGAATGGCATCCAAGGGTTTCCAAGAAGTCTAGCAAGGAATTGTAGGTAATTATCCAGATGGTCATGTATTCAAAGAAATCAGACCTGTGTGCTTAGTAGCTCAGCAAATCACATTCATCCACGAAAATGATATGCAATTGAACTAAACTGCCCTCAAATTGCTTATAATTGAGAAAATAATGACACAGTGATTCATGTTTTAACTGGCAGAAGTCCTTTTCTGTTCCCCTAGGATACTGAATGACTCTGTGCAGTAAGAGCAGGAAGTGGGCTTTCTTAAAATATCAGGTGCTTACTCTGTGGTGCTGGAATTAGTTGATATATCTCTGATTCTTCTTCAGAAAAGGACTCAGATCAGAGTCCTGGGCCAGTACTATTTAAGCAAACTGTCCTTAGGGAAGGAGATGGTCTATCTCGTCCACAACAGAAACCACTAGCCAAGAGACTGTCAAGCACTTGACAGGTGGCTAGTGTGATTGTGAACGTGAGTTTAACACTTTATTTAGCTTTAGCTAATTTAATTTTAAAATATTTGATACACAAAGTGAGTTGGAAACAAGAACTCTGTGTTTATGTTTTGAATATTTCCCAGACAAGCTGCCTGTTCCTTCTGGAGAAGCCAGTTTCTTCTTTACACTGCCACAGCCCATCTTTATGCCACGGCCACTTCTTCACCCAGGTCCAACATTTGGGGCCGCTGACTGTCTATTGGAGCCCCACCCTTCTATTATTTAGTCCCCTTTCCTTCTAAGCTTTTCTGAGGAAGATGGGTATAGAGTAGGGTCTCTCTTCAAATGCTGGAACCAACTGCGTCTCATTATAGCCACATTGGTTTTTGCTTTTAAGGACGAGGATGTAAGAGCATGAGATTTAAACTTCAAGTGTGAGTCTGAGCTGACTTATGATACTTGCTCAAACTGTGCTTCAACAAGACAAATGGAAACTCACGGTCAGACTTACAGTACGAAAGGGCTTGGAGGAGCCTAGCAAAGTTTGGTCAAGAAGGTCATCTTTCTATTGTCACAAAACTATTTTTCTTAATATCCTAAACTCAAACTGAAATATGGTTAAAACCATGCTGCCTATTGCAAATAATAGCTAAATATGAATAAAAAACACTTTCGTGTGCTATCATGTGTATTTAGAAAACAAATGCACTTTGGTTAACTCTATAACTTAAGCACTGGACATCTCATCTACTTTAAGTGTATAGTGGAATTTATTAAATTTATCAAGTTTAGGATTGTGCTACCATAATCTTTAGTGAGTAATCTTTAAATGCTTGTAATATAAACTCAGATTCACCTGATTGGGGTCCTTGGGGCTTTTTGTCATATGCATAGCTACAGTTTGGATTCTTCCCTAATACAAACACCCTTTATAGTTCTCTTATATTTGTGTGATGGATTCAGGTGTCAGGTTAAACACACTAACCTTCTCAAGCATTTGTTTATTGTTTTTATTTCTTAAAGTTTTGTACATACACATACTGCATGTTGTGTGTAAGACTCCTACCTCTTCACTCTCCCTTTTCTCTCCCCTCCTACATTTATCATTGCATTTGTTTATTTTTATTTTATGTGTATGAGTGCTTGCCTGCATGCTTGTGTGTGCACTGGCTTCCAAGACACAGTCCCTCACTAGCTTTTATGCCTTGCTCTTACTTTGTTCTTGAACAAAGCCAGTCTCACTCTGTCACCTGAAGGGATGGTGGGAACACCCAGGCACCTGTCTATTGAGGTTCCAGGAGGTCAGTCCGATAGACTGTCCTGGCAACGAAGGCTGGTGGGGATTTTTCTAGCACTGGTTTCCATGGTATTACCATGGGCACTGGGTTTGAAGTCTGAATCCTAACTTTTGTTTTTCTTCCCCCTGGGAAGGTTATAAAAAGGGTCTGGGCTGCTTAGAACTGGGGGAGGAGTGATGCTAACTATACTTTGCTCTCTGCATTCTTCAATATGTTTGTTTGTTTTGTTGTATGGGAAACAAATACTATACTCCCTCATCTGATTTCCTTACTCTTTTGGAGGTAGTCTGGAATGTGTACAGTTGTTTAATTAGCAACTTACCTTTCATCCAGAAAGGGCCACAGCATGCTACAGGACTCAGACGAGCTACAACCCTAATCCATGAGTGTGTGGAGCCTGCAGATGTTCCAATACGGAGTAATTCAGCCATTCCCAATAGCAGTTACTAGTTTTCATAACAATGCTTTGGTTTGATATTCTATAAATATGTTATTTGTTATTTTAATGCTATTCCATATCTGGGTTGCTATAGAGTTTTGTTTGTTCATTTATTTGATATTCTAAACACAGCCATACCAAATGCTCTTAAAATTTTTAAATTACATTATTTATTAGTGTATGTGTATGTGTGCGTAGCGCATACATGCATATGTGCATGTCTGGGTGCATGTGTGTATGTTTGTGTGTGTGAACGGACATGTGTACCATGACATGTGTGTGGAGGTCAGAAGGAGCCAGTTCTCCCCACCATGTGTGAGTATTAAACTCAGTTTATCAGGCTTAGTGGCAAGTGCCTTTATCTTCTGGGCCATCTTGTCAACCCCACACCAAACATTCTTGTACATATTTCCTGGTGCAGACATGTAGGGCTGTTTTAGGAACTGTACTCAGCCATGGTACTATTTGGTCTAGGACACAACCATCATTACATTTATAAAAGATGGTCCTGAGTTGTTTGTACAAATTCTCACTGACCCACAGTTTTTAACAGTGATTTCAGCTGCTCTATATCCTTGCTTCACTGGGCATTTGGAGTCTCCATTTTTGAAAACCTCACGCTACATCTTGTTATGATCCAAATCTGTATATTTCAACCAATTGATAAATCAAACATTTTTATATGTTTAATCAGCATTATATTTATTTTCTTGAAAGGTTATATAAGGATCTTTTCTCCTTTTCTATAGAGTTTGTGTTATTATTGTGTATTTGTAGGAGTTATTTATACTTTTTATGCTTCAGGCCACAGAAATATGAAATAGGAATTCAGCTGACTAGAACAAAGCCATACCTGGAAGAAGCCAAGGCTTAAGGAGTCTTAGTGATATTAGCTTTTGAATATTAGCCGTTTCCTGCAACAAATTTCATGTGTGCTATTGTAGCTTTTCCATTCCTAGGACAGTGTGTTTGATCATTCATTGGGCACAACTTCTCCTATACAATTAAAGTATTTGGATATACATCTCCCAACTGTGCTAAAAGCAGTCACACAACCAGACCCCTAACTTCAGGCCTTTCTGTAATTATCATCATTAGCAACATCCAGCCGGGACCTTCTCTGGACCAAAGTGTCTTATCCGAGATACTTCCCAGACTTTCTAAGAACAGACTGCAGCATCCAAACTATCTGCTAGTTCCTGAGAGAAGATAAAAATCTACAATGAGTCTAGTTTAAATACACATATAACCCACAGTTCTCTGGCTCCACCGCTTTCTGATTGAGTGGGGCAAGTCTGCTCTGTAGCTAGGCAACCTGTGTCCCAGCTAGATACACCTGGTAAGTAAAAGTCCTTTAGTTCTGGGTTAATTGTTGTTAAAGGGAGATCTAGAACTGAGATAGCACTTGGAAAAAAGAAGGTTAAGCTTAATTAGCACATTTGCCAGGCCTGGGCAGTTGTCTCATATTATATAACTTATCAACTTATAATATATTGTATGTGGGCTCTGTCTTCTGTTTTAATAGTTTTTTTAAAAAAAACTATTTCCCTGTTAACAATATATTCTCTTAATTTCACTTTTTTTCTGAAGTGGATTTTTTTAAAAGTCATTCTTCCCATGAACATCTATTAGTGACACATTGTCTCTTTGGCTGAAAGTACTGTTATTTCATCCATTATCTTGAATTTAAATTAACATTATGGAATTTTAATTTGGTAGGAATTCTATATGGAACCAATTTCTCAAATATTAAGCTTCTTATATTGCAGAGCAAATATATTTCTTATTTGGCTTTTCTTCTATGCCTCCCTTTCTTCTGAACCTCTGCGTGATCATCTAGTCTTTTCAGCTCTAGATGCCCATCACACCCCTCACAGAGATCCTCATGAAAGAAAATCAAATGGACAAATTCACTTTCCTCCTTTACTTGTTGGAGTCATATTTCTCTCTTCATTGTTTTTCTTCCCTGCCTGGAAATTGGATGCCTGTGGTTGACCTGAGGTGTATATCATAACTTCACTCACTAGGTGTAAATGTAGCCAAGAATGGTGTGGGGTGGCAACAAATAGAGCGTTTCAGCTGTAAGAGAAAAATGATCACCATAAGGAAGCAAATGCAACGAGCTGGAAACTAGGAGAAATAGTCACAAAATCTAATGTAACCCACAGAAACAAACTAAGTTGACAAAGGTGTTTTGTATGAACTAATCAATCAGTCTTTCATCCCACTCAGAAATTATAGGTCTGGAATATAAAGATCTTAGAATGTTTAATAATTCTTGTCCAGATACAGAAAGTTTATAATTCATAATAGATAATTAGTTCTCTAAACACTAAAAAACTGGCCCATATTAATAGTCAGATAGGCAGTGTGAGTAGTTGGAGACAGTTAGTTCTCTCCTAAGACCAACATCTTACCGAGGGTTAAGAATTGGCATCCTGTTGGAGATGCTAATACAAGTGACAAAGGAGAATAGTATGTGCACTCCCTGGCCCTGTGAACACAATGCACATTGACATTGTGATATGACTTGTCATTTCGAAAGTTCATACTTAAGAACCACACAAATGAGTTACAAAAAATCGACATGTGCAATGTCAATGTGTGTGTGTTCACATCTACACAAGTGCACACATTCTAGTAGGCAGCCTCTTTAAGATGGCCTTCTTAATCTTCTGTCAGTGTGTGTCTGTATGTGTGTGTGTGTGTGTGTGTTCACATCCACATCAGTGCACACATTCTAGTAGTCAGCCTCTCTAAGATGTGTGTGTGTGTGTGTGTGTGTGTGTGTGTGTGTGTGTGTTCACATCCACACCAGTGCACACATTCTAGTAGGCAACCTCTCTAAAATGGCCTTCTTAATCTTCTGCTTAGTTTGCCAAAAACAGAAAAATCCGAAGGACACATGAATAAACTCCCATAGTCCATTTCATTTGGATTTTGCTTCAATTTTTAACTTCATCGACTATAACTCATCTTCTCAGTATGTATGCAGTGAATTTCTTGAATAAAACCTAAGAATAGGCAGATAAGATGTTTTGGCCATCTGAAACTCATTATTGGCTTTCTACCAACGATGATGGTTAGCAGTTATTGAAGATGTGTGTTCAGCACTCTCATGTTGTAGACGGAGTGCTCCTTTAGTACTCACATCATACATAGCACATACCATTATCGTCATCTTTGTATTACAGAAGAGGAAAGTGAGGCTCAGAGTGACTAAGAAATCAATTTGTCAAAGTTACCCTATATACATGTCGGGGGATGAATTTTCAACTTAGCCATATCTGTTTGGTCCCAGAAAATAGACTTTCTCGGGGTTTGATAAATGGCCCAGCAGTTAAGAACACATGCTGTTCTTGAAGAAGACTGGCGTTCAGATCCCAGCACCTATATCAAGTGGCTCAAAACTGTAACTCTAATTCCAGGAGATTCAATACCCTTTCCTAGAATCTGGGCATCTGTATTTATATACCCACATACCTACACGTAGATGCACGGATGTGCGTGCATGCACACACACAAAATTAAAAATAAAAATACATCTTTCATTATGCATTATGAAATAATCCCCTTTGAAGTTCCCTTGTTCTGATTTGGAATCAGAACATCGTCTACCAAGCATGTTCAGCCGGTGACCCACATGTAGCTGAGGATAGCTGTGAGTTTGGACCAATACAAAATTGTAAGTCTGCTGGAAACTTTATGAGATATTTTTTGATTTCTTATAACTCCACTGTGCAACTCTTAAGTGCAAACTTTGTAGATGTCAATATTCTGTTGCAATAAAAAAGTTAGACATGCTTGCATTCTTATGAAAATTTACTGAGTAAAAATTATTTTCAATTGTGTTTTCACTAGACAAGATTTCATTTGCTAGCACAGAAAACCGTAGATGGCATGAACGATAACAGATAACATGACTGTATCCTTACGAAAAATACAGTCAAGGGAATGCCATCTCTCAAATAAGGCCCAGGCCTGAGAGAAGTTCCTGCTCATGAACTGAAACTGTGGAGGAGGAAAAGTGGTAACAAACTATGTTCTCAGCAAGTCCTAAAGCCAGAGGTGGAGACAATGTAACCAAAATTTAACCGCTGTGCCTTCTGTTACGGAGAATGGGAAAAGGGAGTCTAGGGGCATTGGAAGGTGAGGGAAAATACGTAAGAACCAAGCAAATGAATCCTTTCCTTTTCCAGTAAAAGATGAGCATACAAAGCAAACTTTGAGAGATTATGGTTCAATTTTCAACATTATAAGGGTGATGGGTAAATTATTCTAGGGTATATTGTAACAGAATTCCCCAAAGTTGAGCTACTTAAAGAAAAACAATGTATTACTGTGGATTAATAAAACTGGAGTGGCTTAACCCCGTTGAGGTCTCCCATCAGGTTATAACCGAACTTCTGATTGGGAAATGCTTTCTCTTCAGGCTCACTTAGGGATTCGGTTCCTCCTGACTGTGTGGGGTCTTTATTTCTTTGCTACATGGTCCTCAACGTGGGAAAGCTCATAGCAGGCTGGTGGCTTGAAGTCAGGGAAAATAATCCAGAGAGGGAAATGAGATGCTCACGACAGTCATTTTATGACCTCATCTTAAATGTGCCATATTGGGGAAATTATTAAGGCCACTCCACGTAGTTAAAAGGAAGATTTATTTAGTGGGTGACTTACAAATGAAGGAATAGGTAGATTGCGGGGGTCTGGGGAAGGTGTATCACAGTCCAGCGGTGTTCTCTGGAGCTCTGCTCAGTCAACCTCCACCGACTCGGGTCCAGGAACAGAGAGAGCGCTCGCCCATCCAGGTCTCGGGTCTTCTGACGCCTCCCTTGGCCCCGCCTCGTAGGTGTGACATTTGCCAGAGTCTCAGTGGGGGTTGGAACTTCCAGATCCAAGCTGGAATGGCTACCCACTACATCGCCATCCCATAACTTCTGGCACGTGTTTTTCTTTAGAGTTGAGCCAGCCAGTTCAGTCTACACTCAAGGAAAATGGTGGCCAGAAAGGCATGAATTCGCGTGTAGAGAAAAAGGTGAAGGTGAGATTACAGATGACACGTTTGTGTCCCCGCAAGGTGAAAGGGTTGAGAGACGATGTACAGAGAAGATCATGGGGAGCAAAAGTGGGGCCCTTCTGAATGAGATTAGTATCCTGTCAAGATGTGAGCTAAGGCTTCATCACAGGCTCTGCTCTCTGACATGTAAGCATATAATAAGAAGAGAACCAACTGGAAACTGAGAACAGGTCTCTCAGTAAATGCAGTGTGTGCCAGCACTTTGATCTTGGTTGTCCTTGCTTCCAGAACTATGAGAAATAAATGTTTATTGTTTAAGCCACCCACTCTATGTAATGTTATAGCAGTCTGAACTAAGACAGAAGTCATCTCAGAAGCTGTCTGCTTTGATATGTCCACTGTATATAAGGTTAGTGGGAGCACATGGTATAGGGCCAATAGTGCATGGGGTTCGTGTGTGTGTGTGTGTGTGTGTGTGTGTGTGTGTGTGTAGTTTCCTGTTAGGAAATATGAAGAGTAAAACAGTAGTCATGATCCCTGCAGAGAACAGGTGCCTGTCACCGGCTGGACTCTGAGCTGAGTTTGAAAGAGTCTACTTATAAAAATATAGGCAAAATTGCAAGGAGTACTGCTTGCAATAACCCTCGCTCACCACTATCCCTAGGTCTCAGGCAGTAAAGCAAAGGAGAAATGATGAGGACTAGGAGAGGTAGTTAAATGAAAAGACTTTTTTTGTTAAAGCAAATAGTGACCCTGGGGTATCTCCAGGGAAATGCTAGTGCCAGAGGATTGAATAAATACCTTGACTTCATTATTACCATCTTCTATGGCACTATCTACTGGCTGAATCAGAGGGTAATGGAGTCTGCTGATCTCATCAGCATAAGTTGGCCTCTAGAACACGTAGTGTCTTGCAAAAGGCAGAGAAATGAGTTGGAGAGACAATCAGAAGATAGTACATAACACAAATGTACTTTAAAGGAAAATCATATTCACGGTAGACAGAAAGAAACAACAAGCTTGCATGAATAGGCATTGCTCAGAACAAGTGAAGTGGAGGAGTTTGCTGATAGAGCAGGGTATTTAATTTCAAAACGGGCTTTCAAATAATTGCCTCTTTGGAAGATCCTTAACCATTGGAAACACATATCCACCTCTATAAAATGATTTGGGAAAAAAATTGTACTGATGAAAGGAATGTGAGTGGCTAAGATGACTTTGAAGGGCCCTTGTAATTTGAGGATTCAGTGTTCTAGGAGCCATGGAAATCAGGGAATAGGATCTCCTGCAAAATATTCACAACTCTTTGAAATGGAAATTAGGCTATTCCAATTTCAGAGTCAAATTAAAGCAAGTATTCAGGGTGTTAGCAGGCAGTGCCTGAGCCCGTTTGAAGCGCCTATAAAGGAGGGAAGCGTGCTTTTCCCTGGGTGAAGCAGGATCTCACTGGGTCTGTTTCCATCTTTACTTTTAGCACCTGCTGGCTTGGAGTGGTGTCGCGCAAGCAATCAGACGGTGGGTGGATGTGCCAAGAGCCTGACCTCCCCTGTCTGCTGTCCCTCCCCCTACAGCCCATGACAGCCTGTCCTGATATAGATGGACCTGGGACTGGTTTAAAATGACAGTCTCAAGTTCTTTGAGGAAGAGAAGACTAATTCAAAGGAACAGCCAGACAAGCGTCCTTTCGCTGCAGGAATAATTATTATCCCCCTTCACCATGGCCCACCTGGGAGCCCATTTTGCCTTTAGATCCCGCTGGCAGAAGACCGATGATGAACTCTGTCGACATAGCATGTCCTTTATCCTTCACAAAGCCATCCGCAATGACTTCTTTCAGAGCTATCTCTACTTGCTGGAAAAAATTCCCCTGGGTAAGTGAGTCTGAGCTGTTAGATGAGGGACAAGAAGGGACTGGATGGGTTGTATGAGGTTATTGGGTGCCTAGGAGAGAGGTTAGGACAAGGGTCCTTTTCAGCTAAGGAGAATCCAGACCGGTGTCAGTGGGTGAAACTCTTTCAATGACATTCTTTTATGGAGAGGGGAGATCAAGTGCTGCCCGGCAAGGCTGAACTCTATTTTAGGGTTTCCATGCCCCCTCGGGCATAGTGACTTGCTGCTCTAGGCGTCAGCTGGGTGGCTGTCAGGCTTAGAGAAACTCAATTCTTGAGTTGTCAATGGTGTGTTTTCTAATTGCTCAAGTTGGAAAATTAGGTAGCTCGCAGTTAAGAATATTCATGTAATGGTATGCGAAGCAAAAATTGAAAATGGAGATTACATGATAAGGGGTCAAAGTGTGCTTGGGACATGCATGCATGCATCTCTCTCTCTCTCTCTCTCTCTCTCTCTCTCTCTCTCTCTCTCTCTCTCTCTCTCTCTCTCTCTCTGTGTGTGTGTGTGTGTGTGTGTGTGTGTGTGTGTGTGTGTGTGTGTGTGTGCTATCTGCTCTGGCCTCCCCAAGTCACAGGTATCATAAGAGAACTTCTGATTTCAAGGGGTGATAGTCTGCCTTCCGTTTTGCTTTTCCCCTAGTTTCAGGGAAATGGGACAAGAGGGCAATAGAAAGCTTGTCAGGTGTGTCTGCAGCATTCTCTTAACCAGTGGAAAGGTAACAGACTTCAGAACACGCTCACCAGCACGAAAGAGGAAACGACTTCTGATTAAAGAGTGAAGTACCCCCTTCCTGCCTCTTTGATTTATGTTTTCTCCCAGCGAAAACAAGGACGCTGTTTCTCAGCCTTGGTCTGTTTGCTTAAGGTTGTCTGAAAGCCCCATTGTGCGCTTGATTTGGCCTCGGATTCCTGCTGTGGAAAGAACTACATAGTTCTTAGTGTTGCATTCAAGAACCTGGATGTTAGCAGCTATCAAAGTCTCATTTTATAAATTTACTTCTGAGGTTTCTTTAATTCTATACCTACAGATACTTCCACCTTATATTTAGATAGCTTTCATATAAAAATGTTTCTCATCCAAAATTTTGATTCTTACAGCTACACTATGGGTAAATATCACCATTTTCCCTTCCACTTTCCGACCTCTTCCCTACAATTTTAGTTTTTAAGTGAAAAAGGAAAATTCAGAGGTGTGTTATCTAATTTAGAGAGAATTACACCAAAGCCAGTTGAAGGCTTCTTCCAGTAAACCTATGCATCTCCTTTACCCTAAGAGAAAAACTGGGTGATCTTTTGGAAGGGTATAATGCCCTGGTGGCTCCAGACATTGGCAAATCACTGACTTCTGGGGGACAGCCTTTAGGCTACAGCTTAGTAAGAATCTTCAGCAACACTGTGTGGTTTAGACTGGAGAAATCCATCAATTGTAGTAACTGAGAGGAATGTAACTAGTGGACAGATGACCGACAGACAGCCTTTAAAATGGTTACCAGACAGAAAAGGGACACATTTATGAATGTAGCTGGAAACCAGTTAAGGATAAAACAATCTTTGCTCAAAATTAGATGAAAGTTTGTTTGAAACACGTGACCTTCAGTTATACTTGGTCTTTTCTTAATCTGATATAATCATTCTGATTTTACTTGTTTTTATTTTATCCATCTTTTCCTTTTTGATTGTGTGAATGGTTGATTAATCATTTGCAAAAACTGATGTGTTTAGCAAAATAGTCCATGGAAACCCAAAGTAAGATGAAGGGAAAAGTGTAACTAACTTTTCTACTTAGGTTTAGAGTGAAGGTCCTTTTCTCAGTCTGTTTTTGCCTCACCAATGGCTTCTGAAAGACTGGGGGTTCTCTCTAGGGAGTAAAACCAGAACAAAACCACTCTGTTCAAAGTTGGATTTATCATTACTTAACTTTCCATGAATAACATTCCTTCTTTTTTCTGTTCTGAGAATCCAGCCTGGGCATTAGTTTTCCCTGACAATCACTAAGATAGTTGCATCCACAAACTTGTGTGACAACAGTAGCTGAGAATAATATTAGCTGGTATGGGCTAGGCTCTGCTGCAGCAACAAATGAATTCTGAGATATCATTGGTTGAACCCATGCATCTACTCTTTTTTATCATTTTTGACATGTATTATTTATTGTGATGAGGACAGCTATATTCTTTATAGGCATATAGGGATCCAGGATGATACAGTCTCCATCAGTCAGATAACACTATTCATCAAGGCAAAGGAAAAAAATGTTGCTAAAGGCCTGTCTGGTAGCTTTAAATACATAAGCCCAAAATGACATATATCAAATGGTTTTAGAGTTCATTGACCATAAATATAAGATTACAGGTGATGTGAGTGGTACATATAGTCATAGGGTGCTTCTGCTATGAAAAAAATTGCTGTTTAGAGATGATTATATCATATACTCATTTTCTGATCAAGCTGGTCATATCCTATGAAAGAAACAGTTATGGAATTACATTTGAATAATTATTATGGTCTTATATTACACAAACTAGATAAGTGATCTTCTTGCAAGTTACTAATGTCTATGAGCATCAGTTTCCTCAAAACTCTAACAAGGTTACTAGAAGAATTACATGCAGTATACATGTAAAAAACCATCAGTTTTCAGTAGGTGTTAGGTTTTCCTCTACTTCCTCTGTGCCTGGCCTCTTCTAAAGTCACCATTTAACTTTTTTTAGAGCAGGAATTACCAAAGACGATAAACTTAATATGTGGGAGTTTTCAGGCTGTAGCGGATATTATGCCTTTTAGGTTGGAAATAAAACAGCCAGCAGAGACGCTGCCTCCCCAGCCCCACAGAAGTGTTTTAGTGTTTGACTTCCCTTGTTCTTGATGACTTTAAGACTTCATAAAAATGAAAATAAAGTCTCTCTTTTTAAAATGTTAGCGAACCCTGCCTGTAGGGTCTGCACAGAGGGCTAGTTGTTTAGGGGTAATTATGGAGCTCACCAGGGTTAGCCAGTCTTTGATTCCCCCTTTCCTTTCCCTATCCCTCCAACCATCTGTGTAAGGCAGTCAGTCTTATTCCTGCTCACTCTGTGGTAAGATCCATCATGGAGAACTTCCCTCAAGCATCTCTGACTGGCTTCGGAGATGTATGTTGAGACACAGAGGACTGAAGTGTGCCATCGAAGATGAAGCCCTGCTGTTTTCCTTAGGAGATTTTTCAGGAAAAACAGAAACAAGTTTTAGTGTTTTCCATTTTTAAAAACTTCAGTTCATTGTCACAGCATCCTATTGGACATGTTCTTATTTCCCATAACTTATATTTGTGAAACTAGGCACAGAGGAATGGGAAGGTTTTCCAATGGTTTTGCAGTGGTGTGTGACAGGGCAGGATTAAAGTCCAGGCATCTGTATCCCAGGCTACTTTAAAACTGTTACATATCCTACTTACCAATGTGAATGGACACTCAGCTAAAGTAGGCAGTGATGTATGTTTTTCCACACATAACTTTCAGTTTGACAGCAATAGAAAGCATGACTTATGAAGAAAATTGATTCTGGGTGGGGATCCAGATGGGTGGGCCACTGAATAGGTTCATATAATTCGGTGACATCATCCATTTGGAGATTTGGCTTGAAAAGTTTTCTAAAGGTGGCTATTTATGAACAAGCAGGAGCTAGCACAGGAAAAGATGTTGTGTAAGTCTTTAGTTTGTCAATTCTTAAAGGGACTTGTATATAGCCCAGTTGGAGATGTTCACGTAAGTTAACCATCAGTTATATTCTAGCATGACCACATTTTTCAATACCTGGAGATCAGTGACTGTCAGTTGTTTCACTTGGAGTGTAATAGCTCCTGGACGTTATTTAACAATGGTTTGGGGTGACTTAGCAGAAGGACAAAAGCTTTGGTCAAATGGGCTTGTTTTGTGACCTGCTCTGATATGTCTTTTGCTAAGAGAAACTATACTAAGTCCTGTTCTCCCAGCACTCACCTGAGAAGTGATCACTCTAACTCTGGTCTTCTAAAATATTAACAACCAGACTTGCAGGATTAAAAGAAATACTATGAAATGCCTAGGACAATTCCAGGTACATAAGAAGCACTTAATAGATACTATTCCTCTTTTTGATCACTTCTAGAAGAATTAGTCTTTGGGGAGGAAGTTAAGAGCAGTGGCTACCTACTCATAGCCACAGTTAAAAGTGAGAGTTACTAAAAACATTTTCACCAAAACACTTAGAATTCCCCAAATGAAGTCACCATACATCTCCCAACTGCCGTATGACTGGCATTGCCACACACTTCATTGCATAATTTTTAAAAAATCGAATGCAGTGTATGAAATTCTTGAAGAATTAATAAAAATGTTGTGTCCAAAATTTTCAAACACTTGTTATTTTTGTAGTGCAAATGCTACAAGGGCATTTTTCTCTTTAAAGAAATGAAAAAACCTTTCTTTCTTTCTTCCTTTCTTCCTTTCTTTCTTTCTTTCTTTCTTTCTTTCTTTCTTTCTTTCTTTCTTTCTTTCTTTCTTTCTTTCTTTCTTTCTTTCTTTCTTTCTTTCCTTCGTTTCAGGTCAAACTGTAAGATGAAGAAGCAGTGGGTGTCGGATTCGCACAGAACTGGGACCGAATCTCAGCTGTGTCACTTGATCTGGACACTTTAACACTTACTTCCTTGCTTCTTCTTTCATCTAAAGAAGGATACATAACATTTATCTTACCTCACCAATAAGACAGGTTCCTTACATGTATATAGATTTGATCAATTACAGGTAATATGGGTCAAGAAATAAATGCCATTTTTGTCCTATTCTCTGTTGCAAACAATCTCAAAATTTACAGAGACATTACAATTCTGTGACAAAACACCACTACATGAATTTCCACTCTAAAAAGATGTGGGCTAGTGGCTAGTTGCCTTATTTAAGTCACCATGAACTATGCAGGAGCCATCGGGGGCAGAATCTGGGATTGGTCATGACACCTCATATATCTTTCTTAGAGAAATACATCTGTCAGTTAGGTGAAAATGAGAACTAAACCCCTAATCATAAAAGCCCACCTAGTGAAGCTGAAACCTGCTGAGCTCTGTATGGACCTGAAACCAAAATGTTGCTGATGTAATGAACCATGCCCGTTTCTAGATTAAGACTTTTAATGTACACTACCCACTTGGTGACTTAAGCAGGTGATGATGAATGTGGCTAATTTGCTGCTTTACCTGGATCAGAATCATCGAGGGGGTCAGTGAGATGGCTAGGCAGTAGTTGCCAAACCAATGACCTGTGTTTGATTTCTGGGATCCATGTGTTGGAGGGAGAGGACTGACTCCTGCACGTTGTCCTCTGATCCCCAAACATGTACTCTAGCACAGTTTCTCCTTAACAACAAGCTGGGGGAGAGAGACAGATTGAGCCACGGAGCCATGGTTTATCCACAATCCCAGAATAGCATTGAATCCTAAGAAAACTCGGTGATTTTCTAACTTGATGTTTTGAGGACTGCAGAAGAATTTGGAACCATGATAATTCTGGGATGGTGATGCCTACATTTTCCATCTCTGTTGAATTTATAAAGATTTGTTGGTTCACTTGGCTTTTGTATAAGACTTTACTTAGGCAAGTGCGGGAAGGGAAGAGGTAGAGGTCAGCTACCTATTGCTTTGGAGCATGAGGTCTCTGCTTTCCGTTTTATCTCATACAGTTGTGCATAAATTGACAAAAAGATGCTATACATCAGCAGCTTTAAAAGATTTGTACTTTAAAACTAACATACGTGTGTAATAGTTAATATACGTTGAGGAGACTATGTACCATACATACTATATTGGTCTCCAGAAAATAATCTATTTAGAAACTGACTCCTGTAACCCTTTCAGAAAACCCATGGTCATTTGTGACCCAAACATTAGTTCCAGTATCTTCAAGCTGGAAAATCTTGACATAACTCCATAATGGGAGCACAGTTCTAGTCACATGCTATCTACTGCGTTTTTAACTTTTAGAATAAAAATTTGGGAGTATGTAGTTATTAACTTTAGAATCAAGCAGCACCCTGCTTTAATGTCACAGTCTTTGGAGTTACCTAAAGAAAAGTAAACATTCCTAGTTAAGGCTAAATGCTATTTTTCCTTTGACTCCTTCTACTTAAAATTATGCCATATTTTGGTTTTCATCTCATGATAAGAGTAAGTTTGAGCCATTGTATATTTTACCTAGAGCTTTTAACCATATTTTATTTCTAGTTACTGTGAACCAAAACATGTCTTTTTTGGAATTTTACCAATGTACCCTAGATTCTTGGCTACTTTGTCTATTGGCTGAATTCCAGCCTATAATTTCTCTTGCAGTACGAACAGTTTTATTCCAGATCTGATAAGTAGTTGTCATTTGCAGATTTCTTTTTACTGGGTTCCCATGTTAGTGACATCATCTTTCTGTCTACACAATCTCTTGATTTTAACCCTTGCTGGTTTGAAATACAGCTTCAGAAAACTTCTGTAAAATGAATCTATAGGAACTAAATACTCTCACAGTTAAATGAGTGTTAAATTTAGCTTCAAAATAAAATTTCCTCACAATACTAATTCCACTAAACCATTGCTTTCAATTGTTTCTGACGAAATTTGTTATAGCTGCTTAACTTCAGCTCTTCATTTTGTAAAAGATGCCAGTTATGCTGACTCTGACATTACCAACAAATATTTTTGTTTCTAGGTGTGTCTCATGTGGAGTGCAGTATTTTAGGCATACTTATTCTAATAAATTATTATTTATCTAAAATTCAAATAATTTTAAGTCCTGTATTTTTATTTTCTAAACCTAGCAATTCAATTTAAATGTCAATCATTTTTTCCTTCTAAATGGCATTAGGGTCCTTTTCTTATTCTTTCTGTTTTGAAGATTTTAAACATATCTGTAAATTAGCATTTTCAGTAGTCCATCTTTCCTATCCCTGGTTAGATCTTACAGTCTCTTTCAGCTCTGGAATTTTTCTTCTATTGTTTCTTTACTAGTTTTCTTCCTATACCTGTAGAACTTTAGAATATATTAGCTTTCTAATTGGTTTGTTGGGTGGGGGAGCTTATGGATTAAGCTATATTTAAATTTTAATTTTAAAAATGTTTCAGAATTTTGTACATGTGTACTGTATTTAACATAGAGACATACTTGTAAATATATTGCTTTCAAGGAAGTAAAAAGTAGGGATTAACAACAAGAATTAATGAGAACATTTCCATAAAGCACTGAGCTAAGAGACATTATTTAGAATGATGTGATGAGGTTATTTTTCTACTGTACAAAATACTGTAAGACTGTCTGACAAGATGTTTATTAAACTAGCTGCTCAATTATGAAAATGTCAAGTAATTGTGATTTATAGATAAGATTCTTGAAGATCTAGGGTTTAAATAGTTTTCTCAATGTTATATAGCGTGCAAGCCTCTGGGCTGGAACTCAAGCCCAGGTTTTCTGATTTAAAACCCTTGTCCATGCTGGGCATGGCAGCACAGGCCTTTAATCCCAGCACTCAGGAGGCAGAGGCAGGTAGATCTCTGTGAGTTGGAGCCCAGCCTGGTCTACAGAGCGAGTTCTAGGATAGCCATAACTACATAGTGAGACCTTGTCTAAGAAAATCAAATCAAATCAGTGCCTTTTCCGCTATAGCACAAATTCATGGAGTTTTGAGAAAGCCATTATGCTGTTAAAAAATTAGCTTGTTATGTCCTATACATTTTAATAACTTTTGATAATATTTTCTTTGCAGTAAAATTGTATGCTTTAACAAGCCAAGTCATTGATGGTGAGATGCAGTTCTATGCCAGAGCCAAACTTTTCTACCAAGAGGTCCCAGCCACAGAAGAAGGCATGATGGGAAATTTTATTGAACTCTCCAACCCAGATATCCAGGCCTCTCGTGAATTTCTTAGGAAATTTGTTGGGGTGAGTTTTCTAACTGATGCTTGATGAGAGGGCAAAGTCCTTGCAAACTGAGCTCACATGTTTCTGTGTTGTCAGAGCCACGTGACTCAGCTGAGTGGTCAGGCGGAAAGTCTGTTTTAAGATGTTCAGAGAGATGGAGTTCAGCAAACCCTCGGATTATCCTACTTGGCACTTGAGCACTGTAGCACCAGCTAACCTTGCATGCTTTGGGGGAAGGTGAACTAATAGTATAGACACCACTGTCCTACATTACAGAGACATCTTCTTCAGAGAATCAGAGGTAAACAGCTGACACCCAGAAAGAAGACCGCTAAGAATTCATGTGCCACAGAATTTCAGATTGATAAATGAAGTCTCTAAAATACAAATGAAATATGCTAGGAAATGCATGCTTACATTCAGTTTGAAAACAAGGATGATAGAATCCCTTTATGATTTTTATACATAGTTCAGCTTGTGAACTGAACAAATGAGATTCTTTTGTTACTCTGGATTTGGTTAAACCTCTTCCTTCTTTGTGGAAGAAATTTCCAGGTCATACAGAGACAAGATAGTAGAATGTAGGAGCCCAAATTCTAAGCTTTTTAATGCATCATGGTTCCTCTACCTAATGTATAAACACCTCTGAGCGTGTTCTTTCCATGCATTTAGCTACAGTCTTTTCATTCATGGCTAGGGAGTAACAACCAAATCTGTTGGTGAAAAAAACCAAAGATCAAAGAAGACCAGCAATGTTGGGCTCTTGCTTTAGTGAACAAAATGAGCATAAAATAAATAATACATAGCTATTACTAATAATACCATGATGTCTTATCATATGTTCATCACAGATCATGCAACTTTATTTAGTTTTCAGGCTATCTTAACCCACACAATAAAGTTGCCGCTGATCTTATTGAAGACAAAACTCCTAATTGCAAGCAAAATTTGTTGTAGTTCAATACAATGTCATTTGATTTAAATGTGGGTAGTATTTTATTTTGCATAAAGGAAATGTTTCAATATTGAGCTTTAGGGTTAAGCTGTCAACCTACTCAGAAGAATAGCATGAAGATCATATTGGTGCTGAAGTGAAGTTTTATTCATTCTAAGCTCCCCCTGAAGCACCCAGTATCTAAGTCACAAGTCTGGCAGCAGACACTTGGGGCCAGGATGAGATGTCTATCTGATGTAAGTAGCAGCCACAGAGGGTTGAAAAGTGTAGGGTTTATGGCCATGGATGTTCACATGAGTAATCTTTAATACTTGTAAACTAATGTCAATAGCTGATGTCATGACGTGCTTGCTCTAAGTAGGTCAGTTACTTGGCCAAGCCTTTTAGGAACACTGTCTGTTTACTCTTTAGAATCCTTAAAGGTAAGAGCTGTTGTCAGTTCTTTTTTCTTTTTGTAATTGTGGAAACTGAGGCTTAAAGGGATGAAATAAATCCTTACGATCACACACACACTTGAGACTTCAGTCCAGGCAGGTTAGTCTTACACCAAATTCCTTGCTCTCGATCATGCCGTATTTTTTTTTCCATTTGTTTCATGAAGCAGAAAAATCCCTATTTTTTTTCCTCACAAACTATAGACCTCAACTCTTCTCTTTTCTGAACTAAGCAGTCCCTCCTGCTTGCCTCATGGTGAGGCCGACTTTGATCCCAAGGCATTTCAGAAGCT
Source organism: Peromyscus maniculatus bairdii (assembly GCF_049852395.1). Lineage (NCBI taxonomy): Eukaryota > Metazoa > Chordata > Mammalia > Rodentia > Cricetidae > Peromyscus > Peromyscus maniculatus. The sequence goes on along the minus strand of NC_134862.1, from coordinate 72,769,545 downwards.
TAGCTAGTAATCCAGCTGTCTTGTCACTCCACGAGGAATGCCAAGCTGACCACAGGGATTCTGGTCAGACAGAGCCCAGAGGCACACCCACGGACCTGGGAAAGGAAACACTGTATGCTCGCATATTTATGTTGGAAAAGAGGCAGACTGTTCCTTTCAAACAAACACAAGAGTCCTTCTTAGTAGACAAGGCTCATTGTAAAGCTGTGACCTTGAACGAAGAACAAACAGTCTGTTTAAAGGAATGATATTTTAGTGTTTTGACCTCAATAATCTGCTAAATTAGTATCTAGGTCAAGAAACAAGGACTTAGGGGATATGAGTATCTGACATGATTTATTCTTGTGTCAACTGGGAAAAGGCAGACTGTTTAATTTAAAGCTTTGCTTTCCTTTCAACACTCTGTGACAGGGGACAGTGGGAAAAGCTGTTTAATCTAGTTGCAAATGTATTTGCTTTAGACAATCCACAAGTGGCACCAACATGATGCCAGCTTAGCTGATAATGAATAGGGCAAGGTTGTAGTCCACAAGAAGGATTTTTGCATTTGATCCATTTGCTTCTTGGATATTTGTCAGAGATTGGATGACTAAAATGGTAAGATTTGATTTGTATTTCATGGCATTCATACAGGGCCATGAAGCACTTAGATTTTAGTTTTCAACTTGACTGAATGGGTTGAAGCTAATGCTTTGCAAAAATAAAACAATTAGGCACAATAACACCGCAAACAGCATAATTACGAGTGTTTTTATTATTTTGTATGAATCCATAGACATGAAGATAACACAGTGAGTGAAAATGAAAATAAAAACCATCTTGTTTTGAAATCACACATTGTGTGAGGCTGTGTTCACATTTGTCAAGGGCATCCGATTTCAATCCAGTCACAGCTTCTCCAGCCATCGGGTCCAAGAGGTGAGAGCAGATTCTGAGAGCAGCCTTTAAATATCCCTTCACAGAGGTGTTGCCTGTGAGTGACAGACAGAAAAAGAACAGCGATGCCAGGACAGGGGAGGCAGCGCCAACCACACTGGGTGAAGCAGAACAGGGCAACCAGGCAATGGTCGGAGAGGCTAGAGGGTCATAGCACCTGAGTGAAAGGAGCCTTTGGGTCTGTTGAAAAACAGTTTCAAGAATAGTTGTAGCCAAACATCAGACACCCGAATTGATTAGTCGTAATTGAAGAAGGTAAGACGCTTCCAGAGCAATGGTTCACAACCAGTGGGTCACAACCCTTTTTTGGGTCACATATCAGATATCCTGCATGCCAGATATTTACATTATGACTCATAACAGTAGCAAAATTACAGTTATGAAGTAGCAATTGAAGTAATAATGTTATGGTTGGGGGGGGCACCACAACACGAGGAACTGTATTAAATGGTCACAGCATTAGGAAGGTTGAGAACCATAGTTCCAGGGAGTTCTGATTGGAACATTTCACCTCCTTGTCCTCAGTTGATTTGTCTAAAATGCAGAGGGATTAAATATCAGTTGCTTAAAAACTCTATGCTATTGCTGACATCCTCGAAGGGCTTCCCTGGTGAGTGACAGGAAGGCTGAGAGGGTGAGATTTCTTCACTTACCAGCTTCATATTATCTGTTCATTGAACAGTAAGTGTCCAGTGATTAGACTCTTAAGGTCTGTTAGCTCTCTTCATGGGTCGACTTCTAAAGCCACTTACTACACTAATGAGATCGGCATGACTAATAGAGCTGCTGGGAGCCAAGCAATTCCAGGGAAGGGTTTTAATGAGAATCTCTTATTGAATCCACAAATTTCTACTAGTCGTTGCTGGTACCTTACAATCCTCACTCCATATTTTCTCCTTTCCTGTTTCTTATTTTATGTAGAAGATGATGACTTTCACGAGACTCTAAACCAGTTGTATGTATGCTGTAATACTTGAACAAGGGTGGCATCATAGTGAAGGCAGAGACGGCAAGCATATGGCAGTGTCCTACTGCTTTCCTTCTTAGATCCAAGGAAGAAATCACCAGTCAACCATACATCCCTTTCCTGCCGAGTCTGGATAAAGCCTTTGAATTCCTTTGACTATCACATTAGGTAGCCCTACCAGAGGAGTCAGAGTTAACACTGTTGGTATTGTTCCTAATGTAGACTGGGTTTGGCTCAGATGGTTCCTGTTCAAATTCTAGTTCTGCCATGAGCTTTGTAATACCAGAAACTGAAGTTTTCTCATCTCCTAAATGGGAATCATTCTCATCACCTTTAAAAAAGAGATACATGTATGTGTGTATATGTGTGTGTGTGTGTGTGTGTGTGTGTGTGTGTGTGTGTGTGTGTACTCTGTCTTCTTGTGCATCTGTATGACATAAGAGAGCATCAGATCCTATTATAGATAGTTCTGAGTCACCATGTGGTTGCTGGAAATTGAACTCAGGACCTCTGGAAGAGTAACCAGTGTTCTTAACCACTGAGCCATTTGTCCAGCCCCATCATCATAATCTTACAGAAGTTTTTCTGGTTTTTGTGATTATTGTGGATATCAAGAGCATGTGCCGTATCAATACTCATTTATTACAGCCCTTACTACGTTGGAACAAAGCATTATTATTGGCTCCTTGTTGCTTTGTTGTCCTT